>NC_041392.1:558211016-558231805 GCF_002162155.2 Triticum dicoccoides | reverse complement strand
GCTGCGGGCCGGGCGGGCTGGCGCGGCGCCGGGCAGCGGGAGGACACGTGGCACTGCGTGATTGGCGGCGGCGGTGGAAATGGACATGTCCGGCGGCGAGGTCTTTGTCCAGCGCACGAGAAGAGGGAAAGATCTAGGGTTTGCCCGAAAATTTCGGGGGGTGCCCTATTTATAGAGGTAGAGGGTGCTAGGAAGCTCCAAATGAGGTGTGGTTTGCGGCCACGCGATGATGGAGAAGGTTTAGGTGGGTTTGGGGCCACTTTGGAGAGGTATTGGGCTGCAACACACACGAGGCCTTTTCGGTCCCTCGGTTAACCGTTGGAGTATCAAACGAAATCCAAATGGCACGAAACTTGATAGGCAGTCTACCGGTAGTAAACCAAGGCCGCTTGACAAGTCTCGGTCCAATCCGAGAACGTTTAACATCCGCACACGAAAAGAGGTAGAAAGGGGCCCCGGGTGACATAGGAGCGCCGGATTGCAAAACGGACAACGGGGAAAATGCTCGGATGCATGAGATGAACATGTATGCAAATGAAATGCACATGATGACATGATATGGAATGCATGAAACGCAAGCAATGACAAGGCAAAAACAGCGAATAACTGGAGGACACCTGGCACATCGGTCTCGGGGCGTTACATACAATCTATTAAAGAACAATTATCATAATTAAATTCCTTGAAATCCAAAAGAGTGGGTTCATTGCTACCTAAAGTTCTGACCTCTCCAATCCCACATTTATCAATTTTTGCATCAAGATCTAAAAACTCTAAATCATTGGGACGCCTTCTAACTAAAGTTGACTCATCTCCAGTCCCATCTTTATCAAGATTTACATTGGAAAACAAAGATTCAATAAGAGTCACATCAATTACTTTAAGATCTTCATCATTATTCAAAGCCTCTGGTTTGGCGGCCATTTTGTTTACTAAATAGCTTGTTTATCAGAAATTTGACCTACTAAATTCTCAAGATGCGCAAAGTGAGATCTCAAACCATAATTTTTTTTAGACATATCATCAAGATCTTTATTCATGTATTCCATAAAGCTTTTCTGCTCCTTGAGCTCATTTCTAAAGAAATTGTTATGCTCAAATTGCAAAGACATGAAGCTTCTAACATTATTCTCAATTTTGTCTAACCTCCTAAGGTGAGGGTCAATGTTTTTTGGAGGAATCATTATGACAAAGCAAGCAATCCAACACATAAGCACACAAAAAGCAAAGAAGAAGACGAACGGAAGAGTGGTGAAGAAAAGGCGAATCTTTTCGAAAATCGTTTTAGAAGTGGGGGAGAGGAAAACCAGAGGCGAATGGTAAATAATGTAATGCGGGGGATGAGAGTTTGTGATGGGTACTTGGTAGTCGGCTTGGCATAGATCTCCCCGGCGATGGCGCCAGAAATTCTTCCTGCTACCTCTTGAGCTTGCGTTGGTTTTTCCCTTGAAGAGGAAAGGGTGATGCAGCAAAGTAGAGTAAGTATTTCCCTCAGCTTTTGAGAACCAAGGTATCAATCCGGTAGGAGACAACACAACAAGATACCGAATACCTGCACAAACAAACACCAACTTGCACCCAACACGACAAAGGGGTTGTCAATCCCTTCATGGTTATTTGCAAAGTGAGATCTGATATAGATGGATAAACGGTAAAGTAATATTTTTGGTATTTTTGGTTTATGACACGGAAAGTAAAAGATTGCAAAGAAAGTAAATAGGAAACTAAAATTGTAGATCGGAAACTTATATGATGGAAAATAGACCCGAGGGCCATAGGTTTCACTAGAGGCTTTTCTCAAGATAGAAAATATTATGGTGGGTGAACAAATTACGGTCGAGCAATTGATAAAAAAGAGCATAGTTATGGCGATATCTAAGGCAATGATCATGAATATAGGCATCACATCCGTATCAAGTAGACCGAAATGATTCTGCATCTTCTATTATTACTCCACACATCGACCGACTCCTGCCTGCATCTAGAGTATTAAGTTCATAAGAACAGAGTAACGCATTAAGTAAGATGACATGATGTAGCTGAATTAACTCAAGCAATATGATGAAAACCCCATCTTGTTATCCTCGATGGCAACAATACAATACATGTTGGTTCCCCTTCTGTCACTAGGATCGAGCACCACAAGATTGAACCCAAATCTAAGCACTTCTCCCATTGCAAGAAAAAACAATCTAGTTGGCCAAACCAAATCGATAGTTCGAAGAGACTTGCAAAGATATCAAATCATGCATATAAGAATTCAGAGGAGATTCAAATAATATTCATAGATAAGCTGATCATAAATCCACAATTCATCGGATCTCGGCAAACACACCGCAAAGAAGTTTTACATCGAATAGATCTCCAAGAACATCGAGGAGAACATGGTATTGAGAATCAAAGAGAGAGAAGAAGTCATCTAGCTCTGGACCCATAGGTCTATGGTAAACTACTCACGCTTCATCGGAGAGGCAATGGTGTTGATGTAGAAGCCCTCCGTGATCGAATCCCCCTCCGGCAGGATGCCGGAAAAGGCCCCTAGATGGGATCTCACGGGTACAGAAGGTTGCGGCAGTGGAAAAGTGGTTTCGTGGCTCCCCTAGAAGGTTTTGGGGTATTTGAGGATATATAGGCGGAAGAAATAGGTCGGTGGAGTCACGAGGGGCCCACAAGGGTGGGGGCGTGCCCTCTGACCTTGTGGCCAACTCGTGGCTTTCCTGACATGCACTCCAAGCCCTTTGGATGTCTTCTGGTCCCATAAAAATCATCGCAAAAGTTTCATTCCATTTGGACTCCGTTTGGTATTCTTTTTCTGCGGAACTCTAAAACAAGGAAAAAACAGAAACTGGCACTAGGCTCTAGGTTAATAGGTTAGTCCCAAAAATCATATAAAATAGCATATTAATGCATATAATACATCCAAAACAGATAATATAATAGCATGGAACAAACAAAAATTATAGATACGTTGGCGACGTATCAATCCGCACCAGAGTGGTACGGTAATCCTGTTCTAGAGGTCATGTTAAAAGACCATGGTGAACCTACGAACTATGAAGAAGCTATGATGAGCCCAGATTCTGATAAATGGCTTGAGGCGATGAAATCAGAGATAGGATCCATGTATGAGAACAAAGTGTGGACTTTGGTGGACTTGCCCGATGATCGGCGAGCCATAGAGAATAAATGGATCTTGAAGAAGAAGACTGACGCTGATGGTAATGTTACTGTCTACAAAGATTGACTTGTCGTGAAAGGTTTTTGACAAGTTCAAGGAGTTGACTACGATGAGACTTTCTCACCCGTAGCGATGCTTAAGTCTGTCTGAATCATGTTAGCAATTGTCGCATTTTATGATTATGAAATCTAACAAATGGACGTCAAAACTGCATTCTTTAATGGATTTCTTAAAGAAGAGTTGTATATGATGCAACCAGAAGGTTTTGTCGATCCTAAAGGTGCTAACAAAGTGTGCAAGCTCCAGCGATCCATCTATGGACTGGTGCAAGCATCTCGGTGTTGGAATATATGCTTTGATGAGGTGATTGATGTCTACTACACAACCTTCTTCTTGTAGACATTGTTGGGCCTCCAAGTGTAGAGGTTTGTAGGATAGTAGCAATTTTCCCTCAAGTGGATGACCTAAGGTTTATCAATCCATGGGAGGCGTAGGATGAAGATGGTCTCTCTCAAACAACCCTGCAACCAAATAACAAAGACTCTCTTGTGTCCCCAACACACCCAATACAATGGTAAATTGTATAGGTGCACTAGTTCGGCGAAGAGATGGTGATACAAGTGCAATATGGATGGTAGATATAGGTTTTTGTAATCTGAAAATATAAAAACAGCAAGGTAACTAATGATAAAAGTGAGCACAAATGGTATTGCAATGCTTCGAAACAAGGCCTAGGATTCATACTTTCACTAGTGCAAGTTCTCTCAGCAATAATAACATAATTGGATCATATAACTATCCCTAAACATGCAACAAAGATTCACTCCAAAGCCACTAATAGCGGAGAACAAACGAAGAGATTATTGTAGGGTACGAAATCACCTCAAAGTTATTATTTTCGATCAATCCATTGGGCTATTCCTATAAGTTTCACAAACAGCCCTAGAGTTCGTAGTAAAATAACACCTTAAGACACAAATCAACCAAAACCCTAATGTCACCTAGATACTCCAATGTCACCTCAAGTATTCATGGGTATGATTATACGATATGCATCACACAATCTCATATTCATCTATTCAAACAACACAAAGAACTTGAAAGAGTGCCCCAAAGTTTCTACCGGAGAGTCAAGATGAAAACGTGTGCCAACACCTATGCATAAGTTCACAAGTTCACAGAACCCCCAAGTTGATCACCAAAACATACATCAAGTAGATCACGTGAATATCCCATTGTCACCACAAATAAGCACATGCAAGACATACATCAAGTGTTCTCAAACCCTTAAGACTTAATTCGATAAGATAAATTCAAAGGGAAAACTCAATTCATCACAAGGAGATAGAGGGGGAGAAACATCATAAGATCCAACTATAATAGCAAAGCTCACGGTACATCAAGATCGTGCCATATCAAGAACGCGCGCGAGAGAGAGATCAAACACATAGCTACTAGTACATACCCTCAGCCCGGAGGGTGAACTACTCCCTCCTCATCATGGAGAGCGCCGTGATGATGAAGATGGCCTCCGGTGATGGATCCCCCCTCCGGCAGGGTGCCGGAACAGGGTCCCGATTGGTTTTTGGTGGCTACAGAGGGTTGCGGCGGCGGAACTCCCGATCTAGGTTAAGTTCTGGAAGTTTGGGGATTTATATGAGAGGTTGGCGTCGAGAACAAGTCAGGGGGCCCCACAGGGAGTCCACGAGGCAGGGGGCGCGCCCTCCACCTTCGTGGGGCCCACGGGACTCCCCTCTGATAACTCTTCATTCCCTTATTTTTATATTTTCCAGAAAAAACTCCGTTGATTTTCAGCGCATTCCGAGAAATTTTATTTCTGCACAAAAACAACACCACGGTAGTTCTGCTGAAAATAGCGTCAGTCCGGGTTAGTTCTAACCAAATAATACCAAAATCATGTAAAAATATTATAAACATGGCATGAATACATCAAGAATTATAGATACGTTGGAGACGTATCAGTGATCAAAGCATATGGTTTCATAAAGACTTTCGGAGAAGTCTGTATTTAAAAGAAAGTGAGTGGGAGCTCTGTGGCATTTCTAATATTATATGTGGATGACATATTGTTGATTGGAAATGATGTAGAATTTCTGGATAGCATAAAATGATACTTGAACAAGAGTTTTTCAATGTGAGACCTCGGTGAAGCTGCTTATATATTGGGCATCAAGATCTATAGAGATAGATCAAGACGCTTAATAGGACTTTCACAAAGCACATACCTTGACAAAGTTTTGAAGAAGTTCAAAATGGATCGGTCAAAGAAAGGGTTCTTGCCTGTGTTGCAAGGTGTGAAATTGAGTCAAACTCAATGCCCGACCAATGCAGCATTTAGAGAGAAAATGAAAGGCATTCCCTATGCCTCAACCATAGGTTCTATCATGTATGCTATGTTGTGTACCAGACCTGATGTGTGCCTTGCCATAAGTCTGGCAGGGAGGTACCAAAGTAATCCAGGAGTGGATCACTGGACAGCAGTCAAGAACATCCTGAAGTAGCTGAAAAGGACCAAGGATATGTTTCTCATTTATGGAGGTGACAAAGAGCTCGTTTTAAATGGTTACGTCGATGCTAGCTTTGACACTGATTCGGATGACTCTAAGTCACAAACCGGATATGTATTTATATTGATGGTGGAGCTGTCAGTTGGTGCAGTTCCAAGCAGAGCGTCATGGCGGGATCTACGTGTGAAGCGGAGTACATAGCTGCTTCGGAAGCAGCAAATGAAGGAGTCTGGATGAAGGAGTTCATATTCTATCTAGGTGTAATACCTAGTGCATCGGGTCCAATGAAAATCTTTTGTGACAATACGGGAGCAATTGCCTTAGCGAAGGAATCCAGATTTCACAGAAGAACCAAACACATCAAGAGATGCTTCAACTCCATCTGTGATCAAGCCAAGGAGGGAGACATAGAGATTTGCAAAATACATAAGGATCTAAATGTGGCAGACCCGTTGACTAAGCCTCTTCCACGAGCAAAACATGATCAGCACCAAGACTCCATGGGTGGTAGAATCATTACAATGTAATCTAGATTATTGACTCTAGTGCAAGTGGGAGACTGAAGGAAATATGCCCTAGAGGCAATAATAAAGTCATTATTTTATATTCCTTATTCATGATAAATGTTTATATTCATGCTAGAATTGTATTGATCGGAAACCTAAATACATGTGTGAATACATAGACAAACATTGTGTCCCTAGTGAGCCTCTACTTGACTAGCTCATTGATCAAAGATGGTTAAGGTTTCCTGACCATGGACATGAGTTGTCATTTGATAACGGGATCACATCATTAGGAGAATGATGTGATGGACAAGACCCATCCGTTAGCTTAGCATAATGATCGTTCAGTTTATTGTTATTGCTTTCTTCATGTCGAATATATATTCCTTTGACTATGAGATTATGCAACTCCCAAATACCGGAGGAATGCCTTGTGTGCTATCAGACGTCACAACATACCTAGGTGATCATAAAGATGCTCTGTAGGTATCTCTGAAGGTGTTTACTGAGTTGGCATAGATCGAGATTAGGATTTGTTACTCCGAGTATCGGAGAGGTATCCCTGGGCCCTCTCGGTAATATACATCATAAGCTTACATGCAAAGGACTAAGGAGTTGGTCACAAGGTGATGTATTACGAAACGAGTAAAGAGAATTGCCGGTAACGAGATTGAACTAGGTATGCAGATACCGACGATCGAATCTCGGGCAAGTAACATACCGATAAACAAAGGGAATAACGTATGTTGTCATAACGGTTCGACCGATAAAGATCTTCTTAGAATAAGTAGGAGCCAATATGAGCATCCAGGTTCCGCTATTGGTTATTGACCGGAGAGGTGTCTCGGTCATGTCTACATAGTTCTCGAACCCATAGGGTCCGCATGCTTAACGTTTGATGACGATATTGTATTATATGAGTTATGTGATTTGGTGACCAAATGTTGTTCAGAGTTCCGGATGAGATCACTGCCATGACTAAGAGTCTCGAAATGGTCGATAGGTAAAGATTGATATATAGGACGATAGTATTCGGACACCGGAAGTGTTCCAGAGTGTATCGGGTATTTACCGGAGTACCAGAGGGGTTACCGGAACCCTCGGGGGGAATATATGGGCCATATGGGCCATGAAAGGGGAGCACACCAGCCCACAATGGGTGGCGCCCCCACCCTATGGCATGTGGCCGAATTGGAGAAGGAAAAAAGGGGGTTCGTCCCCCCTTCCTTTCCCTCTTCCCCCTTCCCTTTCTTCTTCGGTAAAATAAGGAAGGGGGCGTCACTTGGGGAAACCCCAAGTAGGATTCGAATCCTACTTGGGGCGCCCCCTGGTGAAAGATCATGGATGTCGCCTAGAGGGGGGTGAATAGGCGCTTTAAAATAATTACGGTTTAGGCTTGAACAAATACGGAAGAAACCTAGCGGTTAATTTGACAAGCACAAAACCTACAACAACTAGGCTCACCTATGTGCACCAATAACTTATGCTAAGCAAGATAAACAACTAAGTGATAGCAAGATATATGACAAGAAACAATATGGCTATCACAAAGTAAAGTGCATAAGTAAAGGGCTCGGGTAAGAGATAACCGAGGCATGTGGAGACGACGATGTATCCCAAAGTTCACACCCTTGCGGATGCTAATCTCCGTTTGGAGCGGTGTGGAGGCACAATGCTCCCCAAGAAGCCACTAGGGCCACTGTGGGAGTCCTGGATTAGGGGGTCTCCGGACAGCCGAACTATCTCCATTGGTCGGACTATTAGACTATGAAGATACAAGATTGAAGACTTCATCTCGTGTCCGGATGGGACTCTACATGGCGTGGAAGGCAAGCTAGGCAATACGTATATGGATATCTCCTCCTTTGTAACCGACCTTGTGTAACCCTAACCCTCTCCGGTGTCTATATAAACCGGAGGGCTTTAGTCCGTAGGACAACAATCACAACATACAATCATACCGTAGGCTAGCTTCTAGGGTTTAGCCTCTCTGATATCGTGGTAGATCCACTCTTGTAACACCCATATCATCAATATCAATCAAGCAGGACGTAGGGTTTTACCTGCATCAAGAGGGCCCGAACCTAGGTAAACTTCGTGTCCCTTGCCTCCTGTTACCATCCGGCCTAGACACACAGTTCGGGACCCCCTACCCGAGATCCGCCGGTTTTGACACCGACATTGGTGCCTTCATTGAGAGTTCCTCTGTGTCGTCGCCGTTAGGCTTGATGGCTCCCCCTATCATCGGTAGCGATGCGGTCCAGGGTGAGACTTTTCTCCCCGGACAGATCTTTGTATTCGGAGGCTTTACACTGCGGGCTAATTCGCTTGGCCATCTGGAGCAGATTGAAAGCTACGACCCTGGCCATCAGGTCAGATTTGGAAGTTTAAATTACACGGCCAACATCCGTGGGGACTTGATCTTCGACGGATTCGAGCCACAGCCGGGCGTGCCGCACTGTCGTGATGGGTATGACCTAGCTCTGCCACCGGACGGTACCCCAGAGGCCGCGCCCGCATCAGCTCCGACCCTCACCTCGGAGCCAACTGCGCCAATCGAGGACGGGTGGCTAGACACCGCCTCAGGGGCTACAGTCTCGACGGAGATCGAGCCAAACACCAGCATAATCCTCCGCACAGCCCGTGACTCCAAGGTGCCGGACTCTCTTCCGGACCCAGAATCATCCGCGCCCCCGCCAATCGAATTCGATTGGGCGCCGATCATGGAATTCACTGCCGCGGATATCTTTCAGCACTCGCCCATCGGCGACATCCTGAATTCACTAAGGTCTCTCTCTTTGTCAGGAGAGCCCTGGCCGGATTATGGCCAACAGGACTGGGATGCGAACGACGAAGAAATTCGATGCCCACCCACCACCCACTTTGTAGCCACTGTCTAGGATTTAACCGACATGCTCGACTTCGACTCCGCAAACATCGACGGTATGGACAACAATGCGGGAGGCGAAGATGAACCACCGCCCACAGGGCGCCGGACGTCCACTTCATCATATGATGTATACATGGTGGACACACCAAAAGAAAACGACGAGGAGGAACGGAAGGACGCACCGAAGGATTGTTCCCTCGAGAAGCAGTCAAAGCGGCGGCGCAAGCGCCACCCCAAATCCCGCCTCGCCAGAAATAACGACCACACAGACCCAGCGTTGGAGCAGGGCGAATCACTGCCGGACCATGGCAATACGGAAAATCAAGCCGAACAAACCAATTCTGTCAAAGATAATTGTCCGGACGACACAACACTGGACATGCACCCGGAGCAGCAGAATGCCCGTCAAAGGCTTATTGCCACCGCGAGGAGCCTAAAAAAGCAGAAGCAAAGGCTCAAGGCTGTGTAGGACACACTCCAAATCAGATGGAGTAAAGTACCCCACACAGCAGTGAAGTACGGCGAAAATCGCCCCACAAAGAGCTACCCAAAGCGGAAATTGCTACCTGAATTCGATGAGGAGGCCTCAGACCCCTCACAACCAAAAATCAAAACGGCCACCTGGCCGGATAGACGACCTCATGGCCAACATCAAGCAGCAAACAACGCCACTCACAAGTCAATACGCGACCCACGCGAGGGCTCACACCAAAAGGACGGTGCAACCAGATCCATCTATGGACCATGCAAGCGCGCCCCAGCTTACAATGTAACACAACAAACATCCGAACAACGTGGTACACCTAGATACAGGGGTGCAGCACACCCCCTGTGTTTCACCAATGAGGTGATGGACCATGAATTTCCAGAGGGATTCAAACCCGTGAACATAGAGGCATACCACGGAACAACAGACCCTGGGGTCTGGATTGAGAACTATATCCTCCATATCCATATGGCTCAAGGAGATGATCTCCACGCCATCAAGTACTTACCCCTCAAGCTCAAAGGGCCAGCACGCCACTGGCTTAAAGGCCTCCCCGAAAACTCCATTGGAAGTTGGGAAGAGCTTGAAGACGCTTTTCGGGCAAATTTCCAAGGAACTTATGTCCGGCCTCCGGAAGCGGATGATTTGAGCCATATAACTCAACAGCCCGGAGAGTCAGCCTGAAAACTTTGGAACAGGTTTCTTACTAAAAAGAACCAAATTGTCGACTGTCCGGACGCCGAAGCATTGGCAGCTTTTAAACATAGCGTCCGTGACGAATGGCTCGCCAAACACCTCGGCCAAGAAAAGCCGAGAACGATGGCAGCATTAACAAGCCTCATGACCCGCTTTTGCGCGGGTGAGGACAGTTGGCTAGCCAGATCCAGCACCAGCGACCCCAGTACATCCGAAGTTAGAGATAGAAATGGGAAATCACGGCGCAACAGCAATAACAAACGCCAAAACAAAGGAGACAGCACGAAGAGCACGGCAGTAAACGCCGGATTCAAAAGCTCTCGGCCAGGTCAGAAGCCGCCCTCTAAAGGCGCCAGAGATGAACTGTCTAGCCTGAATAAAATTCTGGACCAAATATGTCAGGTCCATAGCACCCCTGGCAAACCAGCCAATCATACCCACAGAGAATGTTGGGTCTTCAAGCAGTCCGGCAAGCTCAACGCCGTACACAAGGGGGAGGATACACCAAGTGAAGATGAGAATGAGCCTCTCAAGGGAGACGCTGGGGAACAAAAGAAATTTCCACCAGAAGTCAAAACAGTAAACGTGCTACACGTGATCAATGGAAAAAACAAAATGGCACTCCCAGAAAAATACGCCCGAAGGCCTATCACCGCGGAGTCCTGCCACTGGTCGTCTCAACTGATCACTTTCGACCATCGTGATTACTCAGCAAGTATCCGGCGTGCAGGATGGGCTGACCTGGTATTAGACCCAATAATTGATGGATACCGCCTCGCACGAGTCCTGATGGACGGTGGCAGTGGTCTAAACCTGATATACCAGGATACAATCCACGAAATGGGGATAGACCCAACAAAAATTTGCCATAGCAATATTACCTTTAGAGTAACGCCAGGCCCAGGGGCTCGTTGCACGGGCTCCCTGCTACTAAACGTTATATTCGGCTCCCCAAATAACTTCCGTAGCGAACATCTAACCTTCCACATTGCTCCATTCCAAAGTGGCTATCAAGCACTACTCGGACGCGAAGCTTTTGCTCGCTTTAATGCAATACCACACTACGCTTCCCTCACACTCAAGATGCCCAGTCCACGTAGCATCATTACTAGGGATGACAATTTTATCCATGGATCTGGATACCCATGGATACCCGACCCAGTTGGGCAAGGGTATGGAGCGCGTTTCTGCCCATGGGTCCGTGGATATGGATACCCACGAACAACTAGGTTGGGCACGGTTATAGTTTGTGCTCCATGGATATCCAATGGATACCCGTATGACATGTGGGGCTATATGTCAGTGACAGTAGAAAGAACAAATCAACGGGAAATGGCAAAAAATATGCCACTGGTGTCATAAGCTATATGTTGCAAAATCAACCTCTGGTATGTCACACTTAAGGACTCATCGTATTACTTGTTGCCTACTTATGCATGTAGCTTATGTTGACATTTGTGAGTGAATGATGATGAGTTAATTTAATCTTTGGGAAGGCTTCATGCCGTCTTTTCTATGCCCATGGAGCTCCATGGGTATGTGGGTATCCAGCGGGTTTGGGCATGGACAAAAGTTGTGCCCATGGATAATTTGGTGGATGGGCAGAGGGTAGGAAGATGGGTCATGGGTTGGATCTGGACCAGCTCCACCCGCCCCAAACCCGACACATTGCCATCCCTAATCATTACAGTGAACGGAAATATTAAGCGATTTCTGCGCGCCGAAGAGTGTGTGGCTGCCTTAACAGCCGCACACTAAAAACGGCCTCACCAACTAATTAGCAGGGCCCCTATTACAATACAAGGGGCTCAATGGGCGCAGACAAGTGGCAATTCTTACTCACCTTGAATTATACATGGTTTATTTAAAAAACTATCCTTTTGCACGACAGCTTTTTTACCTAAGCTCCTCTCTTTTACAGATAATCATCGTGCTACACCCGTCCAGGATACGGCACAATGGAGACATAGGCGCAGACGTGCAGTAGGGACCCGCTCCAAGGATTCTTTTTAGATTAAGACCCTGCGTAAACCTTTTTTACTGTCTCTTGTTGATACATATCCACCGAATTCTCAGCACAATTGAGAAGGATGCTGACGTCTTGGCATGTGGCCACGTCAGAATAACGCACGTACCTGGACACAAAGGGCTTCTTACAAGCGGCACTATTTCGGCCCGGTTTATACCATAAAGACCGAATACCTTAGGGAGTGTTCGGTGTCGCGAGTTCGCCCTTATATGCATCAGCTCCGAATCATTGTCTTTGGTCAAATGTTTGGTTTGCCCGGCTCCTGTGTTTTGGTGCCTTACGTTCCACTTTGCCGGCTAAGGTAGCACCAGGAGAACTACTGCGATTGTGCTCTGGTTCATCCGGACGAGCGCCTCAGTAGAGAAAGCCGAAAACTGACTGTCATGATATAGCGTGAGACTAGTCAACCACTCGATGACCTATCGGAATGTTAGAATTCCTCCGCCTTAACGAAAGGCCGTTTTTCGGCCAGGCATATGCGCACCCCGCGATCGAGAGAGTGCGGAGCCACCAGGGGCTATCTAGTAGCCCCACTGTCAAACTCCTATGGCTAAGTGAAAGTGTTCAAGCATTATAGTCCGGTTGCCTCGCTCGTTGCGCTATCACCTCCTTATCAGGACCAAGACGTTGGGTTAAGTGTGAACATGCGTTTTTTTTGCGAGCACCTCCGCATTATATGCGTGGGGGTTAAAGCCGACGGCTGCAATCTTTCAGGTTATACACATGTATACATAAACGGCCGCACAGGAGGCATCATACTACTTTCAGGCAAAAGTATAAACACAGCCTTATAAAAACTTCATAAAAGCATTATGTTTACAATGAGAATACATATCACTCAAACATAATATTTTTTGAGCACTGGGCCTCTATCAAACGAGCACCCTCGAGAACTTCCTCGAAATAGTGTTCGGCAGCCACACAACCTATGGTCGAACCCTGCGCCGCAACAGTGGTAGCGTCCATCTCCGCCCAGTATGCTTTAACACGGGCAAGGGCCATCTGTGAGCCTTCTATGCACATTGACCTCTTCATCGCATTAATGCGCGGCACCGCATCAAGGAGCTGCTGCACTAAGCTGAAATAGCTATTCGGCTTAGGCCCTTCCGGCCATAATTGATCCACAATAGACCCCATGGCGAGTCCGGACAACCTATTCAGTTCGGCCCATTCGGCTAGCTGGTCAGTCAACGAAAGCGGACGCTCTGGAACGTGGAATTGCGTCCAGAACAGTTGGTCCACTTCACAATCTGTCTGACCTTGGAAGTACTTGGCTGCATCGGCAGCGCTCGCCGCCAAATCCATATACGCAGCTGCCGAGCTCCACAGCCGATCCAGAGGGGCATACCGTGGATCTCCCGTAACATGAAGGATTTTCCAGCCGCAATATCCCCGGCTTCCCGCAGCTCCTCCTTCTTCGCTCTCATAGCAGAACGGGTGTCTTTGTCTGCAGCTGCGGCCTTCTCAAGGTCCTTTGCCTTCACTTGGTTCTCTTTCTCAAGAACCCAGCAACGGTCGGCAGTGTCTTTCAATTCTACGGCCATCTTGGCCATATTCTCTTGGCTCTCGCAATGTGCGGCCTTCTCGGCTTTCAACTCTTCGGCCGCCTTCAAAGCAGCCGCATTACTACTCCTCGCTCGTTCCTTGGCTCGGGCAAGTTCCGCCCGCAAGGCTTCCACGGTGGCAGCCCCATCTGCAGTCACAACATATTAAAGATACTGGCATTATGCTGCTCTTACTATGTGGCGTTCACCGGATAATAACACTTACCATGTGCCTCGTCAAGCCTCTTGTTAACAAGCTCGATGTCGGCGTCTGCCGCATCCAGTTGCCATTTTAATTGGGCAAACTCCCTAGTCTGGCTAGCCACCGGAACTCCCACCACCTGTGCATAAAAGCAGATTGGTTATTGCCTGGGAATTTGATCCTCTATTCGCCGCCGTTCTCGACGACAACCAGAGTCTCAGGGGCTACTATAATATGTGCAGTACTATCACATATTATCTCACATACCTCAAAGCCTGTCAATAGACTCATAAAGGCTTCATGTAATCCGCTTTCAGCGGACGAGATTCTCTCCATCACCGTACCCATCAGCGTATGGTGCTCTTCTGAGATGGCCGCTCGCCCCACCAACTCCCTCAGAACGTCCGACCGCACACTAGACGGTGCCGGACTCTTTTGTATGCTCTCTTCGGGAGCTGGACACTGGGGACTTCTGGGGTCTACGGGACTATCTTCTGGTCTCACCGGATCCGGAGAGGCCCTCCGCGATGACACTTCAGGGTCGCCCGCTTCTGGAGCGAAGGAGTCCGGGGGAGGTGTTTTGCTCTCCATCATCTCCGGAAGAAGATCCCCCGAAGACGAACTCATTTGAGAGGGGCTGAGGCCCGAACTGCAAGATATATGCGGTGGTTGTTTTCTTAGAGGAAAAAGATAGCATACTCTTACTATTAAAATATTTTGGATCACTTACGACTCATTGGAGGGCAGATCCCCTCGCGGACTTTGTGCGGCAAAAGCACCCCCCAAGGCAGGACCCTCTGTGGGAGACTTCTTCTCCCGTTTGGAGGCTTCGGCTTCTGGATCCACGGAAGCAGTCCTTTTCCTCCCCCGGTTGTCCTCCTTCGTGGAAACACTCGTTCCCTCGGTCAGAGCGGGTAGCGATGGGGGCCCGCGTTCGCCCTATTATCCCCCTCGGTATCTTCCTTCAAGGGTTCCAAGCAAGATGCTACCTCGAGCATCTTCTCCACTACTGGATTTTCCAAACCCTCAGGGAGGGGGGCCGAACACCGAATCATCTTCGCCTTCGTTAGCCAGTCCTGGTCAAAAAGCGAATTCTCAAAAATAACCTCGAAATAAAAGACAGTGTGTTCGGCTAGAGGATTTCTTACTTGTTCGGCGACGCGATTACTGCTCAGGCCCACGTCCTCGGTGATATCCGGACAATCCACTTGAGGTCTGAAGAATGACTTGTACATCTCCTCGTGCGTCAGGCCGAGGAAACTTTGAACGGCACGTGGTCCCTCTGGGTTGAACTCCCACAAGCGCAGGGGTCGGCGTTTGCAAGGCTGGACTTGACGAACCAGCATAACTTGTATTACCGCAACCAAATTAAAATCTCCCTCGAAGAGATCTCTGATGCGGCTTTGCAGTATAGGCATGTCCTTGGCTGGACCCCAGCTCAGGCCCCTGCTAATCCATGACATCAGTTGTGGTGGGGGGCCCGGGCGGAAAGCGGGGGCAGCCGCCCACTTGGCACTTCTGGGAGCCGTGACGTAGAACCACTCCCGTTGCCATAATTCGGATACCTCTGGAAAGGAACCTTTCGGCCATGGAGCTCCTGCCATCTTGCCTATTGATGCACCTCCGCACGCTGCATGCTGCCCCTCGATCACCTTCGGTTGTACTTCAAAGGTCTTGAGCCACAGGCCGAAGTGAGGGGTCACACGGAGGAAGGCCTCACACACGACAATAAATGTCGTGATGTGGAGAAAGGAGTCCGGAGCTAGGTCATGGAAATCTAGCCCGTAATAGAACATCAAGCCCCTGACGAAGGGATCCAGAGTGAGGCCTAGACCTCGGAGGAAGTGGGAGACGAACACAACATTCTCATTGGGTTCTGGAGTAGGGACGACCTGCCCTCGGGCAGGCAGCCGATGCGAAACCTCGGCGGTCAGGTATCTGGCCTCCCTCAACTTCTTAATGTCCTCTTCCGTCACAAAGGAGGGCATCCATCGGCCTTGAAGGCTGGATCCGGACATGATTGAAGATCCGGAGCACCTAACCTGGGCTTTGGGTGTTAGAACTCGAGGCGGGGGAAGGGTTTGGTTGAGCACGAGAGAGAAAAAGCGAAAACCTTGTCCCCTTATAAAGAGGGTGAATATCAAGTGTCCTCTCCATAGCCGTTTTGGACTTAGCTATAATCTAGGAGTCCTAGACACGATTGGGTTACCCACGAACTGCATTAATGAGAATCCCGTGATCAGGGGAACACGATCTCCGCTTCAGCAAGACGTGTCAAGAAATCGCCTCGCGTTATGTGTGGAGATGGTTAAGAGAAACGGTTCGAATAATCACCGGGCCACGACGTAACGTCATGTTGCCAAAACAAGCTAGTGGATTAGATCTGCGAAAGCATTATTCTCTCTACGGTGGAATGTGGAACTTATTTTGCAGGGTCGGACACTATCCTCGTATTCAACTTCTTCTGTAATGTATTCAGAGAAGGAACCCACCTTGCAATGCCGAAGACAACTGCGCGCCGGACTCATCGTCATTGAAGCCTGGTTCAGGGGCTACTGTGGGAGTCCTGGATTAGGGGGTCTCCGGACAGCCGGACTATCTCGATTGGTTGGACTATCAGACTATGAAGATACAAGATTGAAGACTTCATCTCGTGTCCGGATGGGACTCTACTTGGCGTGGAAGGCAAGCTAGGCAATACGTATATGGATATCTCCTCCTTTGTAACTGACCTTGTGTAACCCTAACCCTCTCCGGTGTCTATATAAACCGGAGGGCTTTAGTCCGTAGGACAACAATCACAACATACAATCATACCGTAGGCTAGCTTCTAGGGTTTAGCCTCTCTGATCTCGTGGTAGATCCACTCTTGTAACACCCATATCATCAATATCAATCAAGCAGGACGTAGGGTTTTACCTCCATCAAGACGGCCCGAACCTGGGTAAAACTTCATGTCCCTTGCCTCCTGTTACCATCCGGCCTAGACGCACAATTCGGGACCCCCTACCCGAGATCCGCCGTTTTGACACCGACAGCCACGTAATCTCGTCACGCCCTCGCACAATGCAAGATGTCGTGATTCCACTAAGGGACCCTTGAGGGCGGTCACCGAACCCATACAAATGGCAACCCTTGGGGGCGTCACCGAACCCGTACACTTTGGCAACCCTTGGGAGTGGTCACTGGTACCCGTCAACTTGCTCGGGGCGATCTCCACAACCTAATTGGAGACCCCGACGCTTGCCCGGAGCTTTACACCACAATGATTGAGCTCCGAACACCACCAACCATCTAGGGCGCCAAGGCACCCAAGAGGACCAAGCTCTAGGGTGCCCAAACACCCAAGAGTAATAAGCTTCTCAAACTTCACTTCCACGTATCACCGTGGAGAACTCAAACCGATGCACCAAATGCAATGGCAAGGGCACACGTAGTGCCCAAGTCCTTCTCTCTCAAATCCCACCGAAGCAACTAATGCTAGGGAGGAAAATGAGAGGAAGAACAAGAAGGAGAACACCAAGAACTCCAAGATCTAGATCCAAGGGGTTCCCCTCACACAGAGGAGAAAGTGATTGGTGGAAATGTGGATCTAGATCTCCTCTCTCTTTTCCCTCAAAAACTAGCAAGAAACCATGAAGGGATTGAGAGTTAGCAAGCTCGAAGAAGGTCAACAATGGGGGAAGAACACGAGCTTAAAGGATAAGGTTCATTGGGGAAGAAGACCCCCTTTTATAGGAGGGGGAAAATCCAACCGTTATGTGCTCAGCCCGCACACGAGCGGTACTACCGCTCAGGCGGAAGAAACAGGGAAAAGGAGCAACAAAACATGAACCTTGGGGCGGTAGTACCGCATATAAGTGGTACTACCGCTCACCCTAGCGGTACTACCGCTAGAGGAGCAGAACACGGGACCAAAAGAGGCAGGCAGAGCAGAGTATGGCGGCAGTGAAGCAGAAACGGTACTACCGCCCGACCGGAGCGGTACTACCGCTTAGGCAGTACTACCGTGCCTTACTGTTGTGCAACTACTGCTAAACCCGACACGAAAAGAGCAGGACCCAAAATCAAGGCGGTAGAAGAGCGGCACTGCAGCGGTACTACGGCTGAGAGCTCCAAGTGGTACTGCCGCTTGGGCTCGCGGTACTACTCAAGAAAACCACACTCAAGAAAACAAGAACTGCCATAACTTCTGCATATGAGCTCCGAATTGAGCAAACTCAAGCTTGTTGGCAACAAGACGACGAGTAGCATAACAAATGGAGGAGTGAGTGTTGGGGATATACATAACAGGTAGGCCCACGAAGGGTCGAGATATCATGAAGCGTGGGGTCCACACAACATGTGGACCCAGGTCAATTTCATACAGACACACTGTCCACTCGACCAAGCAACATACCATCCACTCGGATGACAGTTCACCACTCGACCGTATGACTCACTCGGATATACGAAGACCAGCAGGCAGCAAAGCAGTCGGCATCTTTCTAATAGTGAAGGCTTAATAGTGGGCTGTCATTATAGAATTCATACCCCACTTTGTAACATAGGAGGTGAGGAGGTGGCGCACTCTATATAAGCCACCCCCCACCACTAGACTAGGGGGGCTCTTTTCTTCCACCTCTCTCTCTTTTCACCATTAGTCTCAGGACTTAGCTCAGGCATGGGGATCCGTTCCTCGCTTACACACACATTGTAATCTCCGGATATATACTCAGATAAAAACAAAGCCTCTCCGGAGCACGAGACGTAGGGTCGTTATCTCCATCGTGAGAGGCCCGAACTCGCTAAAACCACTGTGTCACCCATATGCATCTCGATAGATCATGCTCCATTATCCTACCCCTATTCTACTGTCAGACTTAGAACCACGACAGTTGGCGCCCACCGTGGGGCATGGCGTCTGTCGAACCATGGTGCAAATGGTTTCTTCATCAATTTTTGGCAACAGATCGACGACGATCGTGAGAGAGATTGGCTGCTAGAATTCTGGCCATCACGCCATGCATGCAAAGAAAAGGATCAGGGAAGTATCCATTTTATCTAGTCCTTCTTTGAAGTAATTATCTAACAATGGGTTGATCTTTTCCTCCTGTAGGATCAGACATCACCCATGCGTGATCAATCATAAGGAGAAGAAGCGGCGAAAGGGACACCTCGCTCCGTTCTGATCGCTGGTTCTGCTCCGAGGCGATGAAGCGACGCCATCCACGCGTTGCCATCTACGGTCTCGTCTGCGACACCATCGTCGCGCCCCCATGCATGAACGTCGGCGCCGTCCACCCGTCGTCTCCGACTCCATCTACGACGCCGACGCCGCGCTTCCACGCATTGACACCGACGCCGTCCGCCGATCGTCGTCTTCGGCCTCGATGCCGTCCTCGAACCTCTCACACTCGACGGCCTCGTCCTCTGGTCAGCTGCAGTGCGGTGGCCCCTGCGATAGAAACGCAGTGCCCCACACACGCGCGACTCCGGCGATCGCAGCCCGGCCCGGAACGCCATAGTCGGCTACTCCGTGCCCATCGGCGTCGTCGTGTTCGTCGACGTGCTGCTCCGCATCAGGCACGCCTGAGACGACCGCGACTTCGACGGTCTCCGAGCTGCTCTCCGGAGCCTCCGACGGTCCCGTACCCGACGAGTTCGATGCCTTCCGGGGCCGCGAGATCAAGTCCGGCAAACCCCACGGCATAGCAATGAACTGCATGCAGTGAATGACCGTGGGGAAGGGAAATTTCCATTACGTACATTAACGCTTTAACTTTTTGCTTAATTAGCGCTAATCAATGCCTCTTACATGCAGATTCTGCGTACATGGTCTGGACGTGGGCTACTCCTTCCATGCGTTGGCTAGCCAAACAATTACACCTATTTAACAGGGATTTATTGCCCCGTTACTGACCGAGCGCTGCACCAAGTTGACCTCTCGTCCCCCGCCCAGCTTCAGCAAGATTCTGCGTACATGCAAGGGCTCACTCGGCCGTGAGGTCACGGGGTCCACTCGGCCGATCCTCCACAGCAACGACCATGACCACTGCATTTAACCCGTCTACAACACTCGGACGGCCCGTGAGCCACCACTCCGATATGGATGCATCTTCGTCGATCGGACGCCCCGCGCATCGCCACTCCGCGAAACGCGTCCACTTCACTCGGAGGCCCCGCGCGTCGCCACTCCGCGGGACACCTCTACTTTATTCGGAGGCCCCACGCATCATCACTTCGTTGGATGCGTCTACTTCATTCGGAGGCCCCGCGCGTTGTCACTCCGCGGAACGCGTCCACTTCTATCAGACGCCCCATACATCGCCATTCCGCGGGACGGCTCTACTTCACTCGGAGGCCCCATACATTATCACTCCGCGGAACGCGTCCACTTCTATCAGACGCCCCATACATCGTCACTCCGCGGGACGGCTCTACTTCATTCGGAGGCCCCGCGCATCATCACTCCGTTGGATGCGTCTACTACACTCGGCCACCCCGCGCATCGCTACTCCGCGGGACGGCTCTACTTCATTCGGCCACCCCGCGCATCGCCACTCCGCATTACGGGTCTACTTCACCAGGACGCCCCGCGCATCGTCACTCCGGGCTACGCGTCTACATCATCCGGACGCTCCGCGCGTCGCCACTCTGCGGGACGCGTCTACGTCACTCGGCCGCTCCGCGCGTCGCCACAGGTTGGTCACCTCATAACTACTCGGCCGCTCCGCGCGTCGCCACTCG
>NC_041392.1:558207803-558209491 GCF_002162155.2 Triticum dicoccoides | reverse complement strand
GGCCGCCCCGCGCGTCGCCACTCGGTTGGTCACCTCATCACCACTCGGCCGCCCCGCGCGTCGCCACTCGGTTGGTCACCTCATCACCACTCGGCCGCCCCGCGCGTCGCCACTCGGTTGGTCACCTCATCACCACTCGGCCGCCCCGCGCGTCGCCACTCGGTTGGTCACCTCATCACCACTTGGCCGCCCCGCGCGTCGCCACTCGGTTGGTCACCTCATCACCACTCGGCCGCCCCGCGCGCCTTCAGACAGCTAAGTCATTTTACGTTCTGTTATTTTCGTCTTCCCGAGTATTCCATAATTCACACATCAGGTTCACTCGGAGGCCACACCACCGAGTGTACCTCTACGCTCGACTGCTTATTTTCACATACTTGCTTAGTACTGGTTATGTGACTCCGAAGTCCAACTTCCTTTTTTCCGCATATATCATTCACGAACACCATGTGTCGTTCTTCATTTCGAGTTTGCATCGGTCCTCCGGGGCTGCAACTCAGTCAAAACACTACACTTCCGTTTTATTTTAGCCAGTATTCCAACAAGTTCAGTAGGATTTCTCGCTTCGACAAGTGCGAACGAATCCTTCGCTCTTTTAAACTTTTGCTGGTCAACCAGCAAGCCCCTTGCACTCCCAGTGGGTGTCTATGGGTGTTATTCACACAAATCATTTCAGCACACATCAAATTTCCTCAAGAAATTATTGTGTTCACTTGTGCCATTTTTTACACAAGTTACCGCGATCACTCGACGGCCGTACGCGCCAACTTCATCGCTGCTCGGACTCAGTCTCCATACTGGTCCTAGCGCACCACAACACTGACTTTGTCGCCCTGTTGATTTCAAACACGTCCGGCCAACCCCTCTATGGAATTCTCTTCATCGTATCAATGATATAGACCTCGTCGGGCATGAGGCAGATAAATCCCTTTCATAATTAAACTTCACACTTCACTCTTTTGCGAGTTTGCTTCTTCCGAGCATCACTCGGAAGCTTCTCCTCATCTTTACCCAAATCCGACTCGATGAATTACAAATCATCCATTCAAAACTATATTTCTCATATTCCGACATGTCCGTTGTCGAAGCCTGTAGTATGCTCGGGGGCTACGCCGCACTCGGGGGCTGCATCTCATTTGGAATGACACTCTCCTAAGTGGTCGAGTACTTCATCACCAATCAGACCCTTCACTTCAACAAGTACATTCGATCCGTCACTTTGACAAATTTCATAATCACCCAGACACTCTGCGTGCCATCTTCGTTCCTACTCAAATTCAGTTGTCGCACCGGTCTTGTTGCGCCACAGCCACACTACACCGACCTTGTCGCTACATCAGCTTCAAAAGCATCTGGCTAACTCCTTCAAGGACCATTTTTGCCACTCAGCTGGACATTTAGTCCTTCACTCGGCCTCCCCGCGCGTCGCCACTCGGTTGTGCGCGTCTTCACCACTCGGCCGCCCCGCGCGTCGCCACTCGGTTGTGCGCGTCTTCACCACTCGGCCGCCCCGCGCGGCGCCACTCGGTTTTGCACGTCTTCACCACTCGGCCGCCCCGCGCGGCGCCACTCGGTTTTGCACGTCTTCACCACTCGGCCGCCCCGCGCGTCGCCACTCGGTTGCGCACGTCTTCATCACTCGTCCGCCCCGCGCGTCTCCACTCGGTTGTGTGCGTCTTCGCCACTCG
>NC_041392.1:558204965-558207748 GCF_002162155.2 Triticum dicoccoides | reverse complement strand
CGCGTCGCCACTCGGTTATACACGTCCTCGCCCCTCGGCCGCCCCGCGCGTCACCATCAGTTGGACATGTCTTTACCTCTACACCCCCAGCACGGGAACGGCTAAGTTACTCATATGGTCAAACCTCATATCACACTCTGTAGCAACCTTACCTCCTTCGAGCATCACTCGGGGGCTACGCGCGGCAGTTGGCCATGTCACCCTCAGGGGTTACGCCCATTTGGTCAACCTGTTGATCACATCAAGATATTCTTCTGACCATACATGCTCGGTTCGCCGAAGATCTATAAGTGAAGCACGTCCACTTGGATAAATACCCCTTTTCATGCAAAAGGGTAAAAATGAAGCGCCATCGCTGAATCGTACAGGCAACCTTACTCATCGTTCGTACAACCACCTCGTTACGCATCCATCCGATTGATTCAATTCCAGACAAAGATATTTGCCATGCCAACTGCATGGAGGTTTACTGAGAGACTTAAACCCTCTGCCAGACTCATCTAGTCCGACAGAGGCTCGGGGACTACACCCAGTGGGTGCACTCAGCGTGCCCCCACTGGAAGAGGACTCAGAAAGAAACATTTTGCTTGATGCAAACCCATCTCCAGTATTACTCGACCTCCGAGTCAGAGAAGAACAAGTTCGATCAGTACCAGCTAAGAAGAGTTTTAGTTCTCACAGACTCCCGCCGACTGCCCGCAGTCGACAGCAGTCTCGGGGACTACACCCAGTGGGTGCACTCAGCGTGCCCCCACTGGAATGGTATCCACTCGAAACGGTCCGCCCAACCCGAGTGACGGCCAAACAACAACAAAAAGACAGGCTCTAAGACTCCCGCCGACTGCCCGCAGTCGACAGCAGTCTCGGGGACTACACCCAGTGGGTGCACTCAGCGTGCCCCCACTGGAATGGTATCCACTCGGAACGGTCCGCCCAACCCGAGTGACGGCCAAACAACAAAAAAGACACGTTCCAGGCGTGAAGAAATTCCGAGTAATCAGTTACTCGATGTAGGCCCAGCTCCAAATCACTCCAAAAAATATTCTATAAGGCGACTTTAACGCTCCTCCGTGGACCTGTTTTGAGCCTTCTTCTAGGACTCAAAGTGTGAAACTCACAAGTGTGGATCTAAAACCGACTCGTATTGACGTTCCTCCGGGATAAGAATGGCATCTCTCTAAGAGAACAGTCCATGTGTCAATCTGGTCGCACAGATTTAATGACACACCCATACTCAGATCACGAGTTAAACCTCTCCCGAGAGATGAACGAATGTCACCAAGTTGCTCCTCACAGACACATACCTCGATCAGTCGGGAAGCATGGTACCGGAATCCATTGAGATTTTGTTCAAATCTTGGTTGTCTGAAAGCGCGACGACATGTACCGAGTATTTCTGTAATCACTCGGACCAAACTGTGTCTTACACCAACTCGTTCTGCAAAATCGCAATCGATTCGGGGGCTAATGTTGGGGATATACATAACAGGTAGGCCCACGAAGGGTCGAGATATCATGAAGCGTGGGGTCCACACAACATGTGGACCCAGGTCAATTTCATACAGACACACTGTCCACTCGACCAAGCAACATACCATCCACTCGGATGACAGTTCACCACTCGACCGTATGACTCACTCGGATATACGAAGACCAGCAGGCAGCAAAGCAGTCGGCATCTTTCTAATAGTGAAGGCTTAATAGTGGGCTGTCATTATAGAATTCATACCCCACTTTGTAACATAGGAGGTGAGGAGGTGGCGCACTCTATATAAGCCACCCCCCACCACTAGACTAGGGGGGCTCTTTTCTTCCACCTCTCTCTCTTTTCACCATTAGTCTCAGGACTTAGCTCAAGCATGGGGATCCGTTCCTCGCTTACACACACATTGTAATCTCCGGATATATACTCAGATAAAAACAAAGCCTCTCCGGAGCACGAGACGTAGGGTCGTTATCTCCATCGTGAGAGGCCCGAACTCGCTAAAACCACTGTGTCACCCATATGCATCTCGATAGATCATGCTCCGTTATCCTACCCCTATTCTACTGTCAGACTTAGAACCACGACAGTGAGACCTCCAACAGAGAAGAACGAGCATAACCTCCAACATCGAAAACATCATAGAAGATGCATGTGAACTCCGTTTTCGATGAACTCGAGCTTGTCATCAAGATGACCATAAGCTCTAAGACTCACAAAGAGAACCAAACAAGAACCAAGAAATATGATGCAAGGATGCAATGGTTTGACCTCTCAACTAACGATACGATCAAGCTACTCATCGAGAGCCCCCCCCCTTGATAGTACGGCAATCGATCCTATAACCCGGTCTCCCAACTACCATCATGAGACCGGTAAAATAGAAAACCTATCAAGGGAAAACCTTTTCCTTGCACATGGTCCACTTGAGCTAGATGATGACGATCTTGACTCCCTCAAGTTGGACCACCTTTCTTGATTGTGTTGACTCGATGAAGACTAGTTGATTGCTCCCCCATACTCCACTATGGGTGAGTCACTCTTCCGCACATCTTCACAAGTCCATTGTCACCACAAAGGACGGCAAGCTTCAAGCATTTGATCTCTTCGTGATGCTCCACTTGAACTTGCACACCGCAACCTTTCTTGATTGTGTTGACTCGATGAAGACTAGTTGATTGCTCCCCCATACTCCACTATGGGTGAGCCACTCTTCCGCACATCTTCACAAGTCCATTGTCACCACAAAGGACGGCAAGCTTCAAGCATTTGATCTCTTCGTGATGCTCCACTTGAACTT
>NC_041392.1:558191622-558204703 GCF_002162155.2 Triticum dicoccoides | reverse complement strand
TTCAAGCATTTGATCTCTTTGTGATGCTCCACTTGAACTTGCACACCGCAACCTTTCTTGATTGTGTTGACTCGATGAAGACTAGTTGATTGCTCCCCCATACTCCACTATGGGTGAGCCACTCTTCCGCACATCTTCACAAGTCCATTGTCACCACAAAGGACGGCAAGCTTCAAGCATTTGATCTCTTCGTGATGCTCCACTTGAACTTGCACACCGCAACCTTTCTTGATTGTGTTGACTCGACGAAGACTAGTTGATTGCTCCCCCATACTCCACTATGGGTGAGCCACTCTTCCGCACATCTTCGCAAGTCCATTGTCACCATAAAGGATGGCAAGCTTCAAGCATTTGATCTCTTCGTGATGCTCCACTTGAACTTGCACACCGCAACCTAACCCCACAAAGAACCCTCACGAAGACCATGGGTTAGTACACAAAGCGTAATTGACAATGCTTACCATACCATGGGATAACTTGATCCCTCTCGGTACATCTTCTATGTTTTGTGGGTTGATCAACTTGATTCACTCTTGGACTTAGTCTTGATCAACCTCTCACCAGACCAATCTTTAGGTAATTCCTTGAATAGCACCTTGGTCGACACAAACTCTCCTTGAAACCGACACATGTACTCCAAGAAAAGCCTATGGACAAAACCTTCAAATATAACTCAAGGCAACCATTAGTCCATAGAGATTGTCATCAATTACCAAAACCAAACATGGGGGCACCGCATGTTCTTTCACCTGGCTTCCTCTCCTCCCCTCCCACCTATATATATGTGGGGAGGGGGCACCTAGAACACACAACATCAATTGTTATCCGTGTGCGGCTCCCCCTCCATAGTTTACACCCCCGGTCATATTCTCGCGGTGCTTAGGCGAAGCCATGCGCGGATCACTTCACGATCATCATCACGACGCCATTGTGCTGACGGAACTCATCTACTTCATCGGCATCTTGTTGGATCAATAAGACGAGGGACGTCACCGAGCTGAACGTGTGCATAACTCGGAGGTGTCATACGTTCGATGCTTGATCGGTCGGAGCTAGAAGAAGTTCGACTATATCAACCGCGTTGTCAAACGCTTCCGCTTTCGGTCTACGAGGGTACGTAGACACACTCTCCCCCTCGTTGCTATGCGTCTCCATGGATAGATCATTGTGTGTGCATATAATTTTTGTTGTTTTTCCATGCAACATTTCCCAACATAAACATATGTGCGTAGACTGTAAAATCGGATATGATGGACCTAACAATGACCAGGTTATGTGTTGGGGAACGTAGCATGCAATTTCAAAAAAACTTCCTACGCTCACGCAAGATCTATCTAGGAGATGGATAGAAACGAGAGGGGAAGAGCGTGCCCACGTACCCTCGTAGACCCAAAGCAGAAGCGCTTGACAATGCGGTTGATGTAGTCGAACTTCTTCTCGTTCCGACAGATCAAGCACCGAACGTACAACATCTTCGATTTCTGCACATGTTTAGCTCAATGACGTCCCTCGAACTCTTGATCCAGCAAAGTGTCGAGGGAGATCGTCAGCACGACGGCGTGGTGACGGTGATGGTGAAGTGATCCGCGCAGGGCTTCACCTAAGCACTACCACGGTATGACCGGAGGCGTAAACCGTGGAGGGGGGGCGCCGCACACGGCTAATAATTATTGTTGTGTGTTCTAGAGGTGCCCCCTTCATATATATATATATAGGGGAGGAGAGGCAGCCAAGGGGGCGCCGCAAGTAGGAGGAATCCTACTTGGGCGCCTCCCAATTCGGCCTCCCCCCTTCCATATTCATCCGGAGGGGGGAGGAAGGAGGAGGGAGGAGAGAAGGAAGGGGGAGGCCGAATCCCTCCCCTCCCTTTCTCTCTTCTCCTCTTTCCTTCCCCTCCTATTTCGGCCTACATGGGGTGCACCAGCCCCTTAGGGGCTGGTTTGTCCCCTTCTTGGCCCATTAGGCCCATGTAGTTGCCGGGGGGGTGCCCGGAACCCCTTCCGATGACCCGATATGTACTCGGTACCCCTAGAACACTTCCGGTGTCTGAATATCATTGTCCTATATATGAATCTTTACCTCTCGACCATTTCACCTCATCATGTCTGTGTTCTCATCCGGGACTCCAAACAACATTCGGTCACCAAATCACATAACTCATATAATACAAAATCGTCATCGAACGTTAAGCGTGCGGACCCTACGGGTTCGAGAACTATGTAGACATGACCGAGACACCTCTCTGGTCAATAACCAACAGCGGAACTTGGATTCTCATATTGGTTCCCACACATTCTACGAAGATCTTTATCGGTCGTGCCGTAATGACAACATACGTTATTCCCTTTGTCATCGGTATGTTACTTGCCCGAGATTTTCGATCGTCGGTATCTTCATACCTAGTTCAATCTCATTACCGGCAAGTCTCTTTACTCGTTCCGTAATACATCATCCCACAACTATAATCACATTACTTGCAAGGCTTATTATGATGTGCATTACCGAAAGGGCCCAAAGATACCTCTCTGATACTCGGAGTGACAAATCCTAATCTTGATCTATGCCAACCCAACAAACACCTTCGGAGATACCTGTAGAGCATCTTTATAATCACCCAGTTACGTTGTGATGTTTGATAGCACACAAGGTATTCCTCCGGTATCCGGGAGTTGCATAATCTCATAGTCAAAGGAATATGTATATGACATGAAGAAAGCAATAGCAACAAAACTTAATGATCATTATGTTAAGCTAACGGATGGGTCTTGTCCATCACATCATTCTCCTAATGATGTGATCCCATTCATCAAATGACAACACATGTCCATGGTTAGGAAACTTAACCATCTTTGATTAACGAGCTAGTCTAGTAGAGGCTTACTAGGGACACGGTGTTTTGTCTATGTATCCACACATGTATCAAGTTTCCAGTTAATACAATTCTAGCATGAATAATAAACATTTATCATGATATAAGGAAATATAAATAAAAACTTTATTATTGCCTCTACGGCATATTTCCTTCATTGTGTTCATTTGCGTTTTCCAAAAATTGTGGAGTTTCTAGCCCCAAAGTTTCAACAAAATTATGAGAAGGCCCTCCGTACCAAATTAGTAGAGCTCTTGATGAAGATTCTTGAGGGGGCTAAGTAGAGTTGAATGTGGCCAGGAAGACAAATTATGCTTGACCTATTGAGTAAGCTTTGATGTTTAAGCCTAATAACTGAGCGTATGCATGATGATTTTTCTATATTATGGGTAATAGCCCAATTTAACTGAAGGGGAAGCTCTGCTACTGCTTTTGGTATTCATCCTCGAATTCCGAACTACAAGTGCTTGTAGTGCCCCCTTACGGGTTTTAGATGACTATTGACAAAATAGTTAATTGGCTAATGTATTTATGAGTTTATACATGTGAAAGTCACTGGAGACTTAGTCTGGCCAGTGGACGATGACCCCTAAATGATGTGAGAACATTGAAGTCTTCAGAATGCCCGTTGAAGAATTGGAAGTTGTTATGTAGACTTTTGCTTACTAGTTTCCATATAATTCATTTGAGTCATTGGGAAAAACATGCTATTAAGGGGGGTTCTAAGTGAAGCAAAAAACTTTGTGTATGCGTGCACACGCGCTTAATCAAACATATTTCTTCAGTCTGTAAGACGTGGAAATTTCCTTCCAAGCGAGTTATTTAGCATTGGTGTCAAAGTTAAATCTTCGAAACACCAAGGTTAAATGTCTCGCTGAGGAGTTGGAAAACCCGTCGCCCAAATTGTCCATTTGAGCTGAGTTTAAAATTTAGACCATTTTCTGGTGTCGCGTGTAAATTTGGTGAGTGTGTCTCCAACGGCCATGTCATATCAATCCCATGGGTTTGCTCACCAGCTATAAGAAGTCATCCTACTTCTAACCATTTGCAGATAGCTGCTCCAAGTTAATTTGAGACAAGCATTGTCTAAGCAACCCACTTTGCAACGATTTGAGAGAAATCCCAAGTGAGGAAAAATCACAAAGCCTAAATGTGAGAAATGATTTAGCATCATCGGAAAAAATGATTGAGTCTAACTTGGACTTGTAACTCTTGAGGATTGTGCATCCCCTAGATGATTAGCCGTTGTTCAGATCATCCAAAGTGTGGGACTGTCAAGAACAAGCTTTTACCGGTACGGAGATCACCGCAAAATCTAACACGGGTGATTGTGCAAGTACCAAAGAACTTAGCTCAAGGACGAAGAACCATGGCTAAGCCTCTAGACCCCGCGACGTAGAACTGGGCCAGCAATTTGAACTCGGGCAAACACATTGTTGCCAGCAATTTGAACTCGGGCAAACACATTGTTGTGTCTTCCTCTAGCAACATGTTCTAATTCCTTGCTCAACTTCACTTTATCTAATGCGCCGAGTTTCAAAGAATTTCCCCTTCCTCCATTCTCTCTGATTGTTGCAAAAGTATCTTTGTACTTCATTATGTTCCGCTGTTTAGATTTTGCTTAGTGTTGTACTCGGTTTACTATATGTATACTTTGTCTCTGCTTAACTTGATAGATTTACTAGCAATTGTAGCCTTTTGTCTTTTGTTTTTGTGATAGCATGTTTCTTGTTGTTATACGTGTATTAGTCATCTTATTGCATGCCCCTTAGTTTATCTTGTTCTTTTGATAGAATGTCTAAGTACTGCTCTTTTGCTATCATGTCATTCACAAGTATTTCATATTTTATGATGAATCTGTTAAAATTTTCCATATATCCCCTCCGGTTGATTACTTTGATCCTATGCAAGTGTACTATCATGCTGGGCACGAGAGGGCTTCATGTCCATATGGTGGTTCTGACTTTGGTTTCAAGACCACGACCTTGGGACTTTGACTTCTCATTGATTTTGGGAGGCCTTCTAGTCTCTCACGATTAGACTCTTTAACCTCTGGGCACCTTGTGTTAATCTATGACTCTTTAATATTTACGCACCTTGCCCTAATATGCGATTCTTTAATATTTGGCGCACCTTGTCCTAATCTGTGATTTATCTTGGGGCGGTTTCCTTGTGCGTACCGGTAGGACCCACTGGTGTTGTAGGTCTCGCTCCTGAAACTATTAGAAGATATGCCCTAGAGGTAATCGAATATATGATTATATTCTGTTGTATTCACGACTCGTATTATTTGTGATGACCAGCAAGTAAGTGACTTGTTTGTGAAACCCTGTGCTTCAATGATTATTCTGAATGAAGTTCCTAGTTGGAATTCAGAGAGAACACATGTATGGATGTTACACCAGCACCTGTATTGGTTGCTGATTGTATTCCACGGTCATGTACATGAATGTCGAACTAATAATGTGAACAAAGAAGAGGAAACATGGATTTGTGGGGCCTGGACGACCCATCCTCATCGTTTCTCTCATGCAATGTTCCTCACTCGAGTCGGAGTTGCCTGATTGCCTAAATGGATGGTCGGTTGTATAGCATGGCAAACATGGGTTGCGGCCCCTATCGCAGCGAGGGCTTCGTTTGTGATCGAATTGGGCGAAGTCGGACTCACTGGCTCCTGTAGGAGTGATGACGATGACGTTGGATGGTAACCTTGTCGGTGTCTATTTTTCTTGATGGCGTGGGTGAGTTTCGTGATGGTAGCAATGTTGGCTATTGCTTTGCCCTGTGTGGCGTTTGTGACGGTTTTGTGTGCGTTCCAAAAAAAGATAATTCATACACAAACACCAAGGAGAATAAAAATTAAGGCGTTGCCGACTCACGGTGATACCGTCCGACACTGAAGAAGAGCATCATTGCGTTCTGACTCTGCTGACGAAGTAAATAAGATTGCTTCAAGCAAAGCAGGTGGTACACACCCAACCCGACATGAGCCGCGGGGCAGTGTGTGTATCAAGTGGCGAGGTAATTAGCAGGTCTACGGGTAGTGGTCTGGTGGAGGATGACGAGGCAGGGACGGTGGAGAATGGTCATGGATCGTAGCTCGCGCCGGTGCTGCCGAAGACTCGAGGAGACAACTCGAGCGTTGGAGGCATTTTTTTATGGGAACACCAAGAAATACTAGCCTGGAGATATCAAGTTAAGGAGCGGAAGCTCCCGTCGAAGATGATGATGACGGTTGTTACTTGTTGCTCCTATCCTAGTGCATTAGTCAAAACATCGAGCAAAGAAATGCCACTCCAGCATATCTAAACTTCTTTGTCATCAGACTCTTTGTTCCTTGATTTCTTTGCATTACGGCAACGAGCTTCAAGGGCACGATATGGAAGATTTGGGCGCCGCCCAAGTGCAAGTTTTTTGCATAGTTGATTATTCAAAACTGCATTTGGACGGCTGACCGCCTTATAAGGCGTGGCTGGCCAAATTATGGGAACTGCCCACTCTGCAACCAGGTGTTTGAATCGGTTGCGCACATCCTTTTCTAGTGCAGATTCTTCAAGAGGGTGTGGGGTTCGGTCAAAGATTGGCTGCAACTTCATGGGTTTAATCTGAAAGCATGGCATGGGTTTCGGAATGTCGAATCTTGGTGGTACGCTATCGTTCACGATGGCCACGGCCAACGGAGGGCCATGGCCTCTCTTGTGATGCTCGTGGCGTGGGAGCTTTGTAATGAGCGGAATGCGAGGATCTTCGACAATAAGTCGGCACCGACGTCAATAGTCATGTCTAGGATACGGTGTGAGACGAAGAATTGGGGGCTTGCAGGCGCACCCCGCTTGTGTAACCTAATACTGGGGGAGTAGGCTTTCGTGAGGTCGGTTCCGCCCTCAGGCAGCAAAATTTGTTCTAAACTCTTCTAATGTGGCAAGTCTTTTACCCTTTAAAAAAAACTGCCGCTCATTCCATAAAGAAAATGACGTTGTTGTCGCGATCCGAGCAACGGATTCTATAAATGAAGACCAATAACGGTGCGAAGCATTCCCAGCGACGAGGAAATAAGTAAATTGTTCATCCCCTTCGACATTTCCTCCAGATCGCCAAAGGCAGCCATTGCAATGATTTATTTTCTGTCTCCCATTTGGACTCGGAATAAAAGTGAACAGTCAAGACAGTGCAGCGCCAACGCGGCTCCATCGATACACTCAAGTGCTGTGGTCAAGCAAGGTGCCGAGGTGCCATCACAGAAAACCAACTAGGACCAGCTTTAACCAAAAGCCAAATATATGAACCTCTCCTATTTCACTGTTCTCTATTTAATTTAATCTGACGAAGAACTACAGCATAGCTGCGTAAATTCATCTCGAAGGCTTCATTATATTTACTTCCTCCATTTCAAAATATAGTGCGCCCGCGCTTTCCGATGTCGAACTTTGACCATAAATTTTACGAACAAGACCGACTACGGCGGGAGAAAAAGTTACATAATTAAAAACTTCTTTCGAATATGAATTCACTGATATAACTTTTACTCCCACCGCAATCGGTCTTGGTAGTTAAATTTACGGTCAAAGTTAAAGCACGGGGATAAAGGAAGCACTACATTGTGAAATGGAGGGAGTATATTATTACTTGGTGTCCCACCACCTTCATTTTCCAAGTGGCGCTAAAGATTACACCTGCACCTTTTTCATACCATGAGCGTCAAGGAAATCGGTCGACGCAAAGAAAAAATTCAGGCAGCCGACGTTTAGCAACGCGCTGAGGATAAGATGACGTTTGTTGCTGCAGCGGATAAGTCCTTGAGACTAGTCACGATGTGTAGTAATTTAGAGTTGTAGACTGGTAGTAATATACTTCCTCTATTTTTATTTAGTTCGCGTATTAGTTTTGGTCAAAGTCAAGCTTTATAAACTTTGACCAATTTTATAAATAAAAATATTAACATATACGATAACAAACCAACGTCATTAGATTTATTATTGAATGTACTTTCACATAGTATAAATTTGTTATGGTAAATGTTTATATTATTTTTTATAAACTTGGTCAAACTTTACAAAGTTTGACTTCAGTCAACTCTAATATGCGAAGTAAATAAAAACTGAGGGAGTATATGTTACTAGTCTATGTTACTACATCTATAATGAGTAATATATGTATGATGTCATGCAACACTTCATTTATTAGATTGTGCTTATCTTATCTTGGTATATGTGATGTTACAGTAACTAGTTATGGTACCACATGCCTCTTTTTTCTCATTAATTACTCGTCACACCATCTATTTTGTCTAGAGATGTGTGATGTTATCATCTATGTTACTCTCATATGTTACTCTTACTGTGAGTAATCTGACACTTCCATCATAATGTCCCGTCACAAGTTTGAGCAAATAAACGCCACCCCATATTGTAGTACAGTATCGTAACTCCTTCGCTGTCAGCCTCTTATTTATTGAAACAATACTTAAAAAGCTTTGTGTCTCACTCTCGCTCGTCCATAAAGATGTGATTTTGCTGTCGCGGTCACAGGAACAGATCCTCCTAAAAAATTAGTTAAGCATAAGAAGGAAGCATTCCCACGCAACGAACAAGCAAGTAAACCAACAACCATCGCCAGCACTAGAAAGGTTAAATTATCAAGGTGTCGCCGGCACCCAGTGACACCAATCATCGGAGCACAATAGAAAGCGACCGTGCAACTCGTTTATTTCTCCGCGCCCGCCAACTGCACTCGGTTTACAACGCCATACGTACCGTACCGTACCGTAGCGTGAAGCAAAGCGCTGGTGAATGGTGATGGTCGAGAGCTGTAACGTGCACGCCTCCGACCCACTGTTCCTTCCACCCTTCGCTCGCTAGCTGCTGGGTCGGTGCGTCGGCGTCACCCTCACGTCGGTCGGTCGCATGGTGGCCATGGCGCGAGGCGCCCGAGCCGTGCCGTTTCATCCCTTTTCCTTTTTTTCCTTTTGAAGGGCCGAAGTTTCATCATTTTCCGGTGTTTGTTTCCTTCCGCAGCGTCACGCCATGATGTGGCACGGAAAATGGTAGTTTCGTTGTATAAGCTACTAGGGTTACAAAGTCGTACATTTTTGCAAGGTCGTAAAGTCGTACAGTTTCATGTTCTTTACGCAATATGGCATTCGATGATGTGGAATCTCATGCCAATGGTATATTGGACATATGCCTGTATCCTTTTTTTTCTAAGGAAAACTCCTCATCTATTTATCAACTGTCAAGATAATATAAAGAAAATTAAAAGTAGAAGTAAAAAATTACATCCAGGTTCGTAGACCATCTAGCGATGACTACAAACACTGAAGTGAGCTGAAGGCACGCCGCGGTCATTGCCCCTCCCTGGCCGAAGCCAAGCAAGCCTTGTTGTAGTAGATGGTCGGAAAATCGTCATGTTAAAACCCCATAGGACCAGCGCACCAGAATAACAACCAGCGCCAATGAATAGACCAGTAAATCGGAAGTGTCCAACCTGTAGATACACGAACAAAGACGAACGAAGATCGGTTCCACGTGAATCCATTGAAAACAAACGCCGATCGAATCCCATGAGATCTGCCGAAGACAAACCTCCACACGCCCTCCGATGAAGCTAGAAGCACCACCATGACATAGGCTAGGCGAGAATAAAGTTATTCCATCTTCAGAGAGCCATCATCGCCTCGCCTCTCTAGCAGAACACAAACCCCAACAAAACTAAAAAACACACACATAAAAACGAAGTCCTCTCGCTGGCAAGAACCGAGATCCATCATGCCTTCATGACCCTAAGACCATAGAAGACGTGGTAGACCGGCGGCGCCGGCGGCGGCAGGAGGCACAAGAAACCCTAGGTGGCTGGCTGCCTTGGGTACGAGCGAGCGATCCTCACTAAAATGTGGTGTGTGGTTGAGTATGCATGTGTCCCTCTTTCAGAAACGTGAAAAAAGACAAGGGCAAGGTATCTGCAAGTCATTGTTCATTATGTCAACGGACCGATGATGAACACAGGGCATGTGGCAAGCTAATAATACGCATACATGTGCATTGTACAAGCTGATGATACGCATACATGAACGAGGGGATATACTACTAGAACTTAAGAGAAGGAGAAGGTATCTGGAGGTCAGCTTCATGATGCCATGTCCACGCTTTGTACTCTTGAACCTACTCATGGTAGCAGCTAACATGGGGCAACACACCCCCCTCGTTCGAAGTTGACAATTTTTCCGAATATTCTAGGTTGATAATTGGAGGCGGTGGGCATGTTGATGGCGAAAATGTACGAGAGCCTTTTCTTTTTGCAAGAAATCATGAGGGTGTCTTTGATTAGCAGGAAACCATATGATTGAAATGGTATGCTCATCTCAATCCTATATAATTTTAGTTTGCTTGATTGCATCACAGAAAACACAAAAGGATTATCTTAAAAAGATTTGAGTGGATGCTAGAAATCTTATAAAATATATTACAAAGAAATCCTTAGGAATTTTTTATATGATTTGATCCCACGAATCAAACAATCAACACAGGAGAAATCATAAAGATTCTAATCCTCCAAAATTTCTATGAAAATCTTTTTTGATTTAAAGGAGCCCTGAATGCTGCGGGATTTTGACGGGTGCTGTAATGAGCCTCTAGAATGGTACATATAGGCGGGATTTAATATTTTGCCACACATTTTTTTCCACGCAGGTTGGTCCCATTTTTATAGGTATACATTTTTTTTGCCACTACTTTTGTCAGATACTTGATGATTTTTGCTTCTTCCAAAATTGGCACACCCTATGTTATGGTTGTAGAGGCAACAAAAGATTAGGGTCTGTCACTAGTAACACATCCATAATAATGATGAGTAAGGTGTGAGTACGACAATCTTATAGTGAAGGTCATTTTACACTGACAAAAAAATAGCATTTTAATGTTTTTTTCGAATATGTTCAATCACCTTGGGCGGTGCATGTCTTGGTCGTATGTTAGGAGAGGTGTTGAACCGTTCTAGACTTTCCATGGTGGTGGACGTCGAATTCCTCTTCTCCACTTCGGCCAGAGTCACACGAGTCCACTCAAATACGAGATGGCTGCTCCCCGATAGGGTCTTCGAGTTATACCACTCTTTTCTTCGAGTACATTTAGGCCTTATACAATGCAAGGTGCTTGGAAAAATAAATTGGACTTTTCTTAAGTACCGGTGTTTATATGCATAGAGTAGACACTTAATTAGGTGTCTCTTCTGTAGAAATAGACACTGATGCTTCAGAAAAATTCAATTTATTTTTCTAAACACCTCGCTAAGTATCTAGCATTGTACAAGGCCTTAAGTTGAAGATGAATTCACTCCAACCACTTGGTGGTCTAGATGTGGTAGGGGTTGCTATCATTAGCAAAAAAAAATTGCAGAAGATCCATGGTAACAATGATTAGGGCAGTGACCCACTGGGTGGTCTAAATGTGATAGGGGTTGCTATTATTGGTAAAAAAACACAGATGACAAAAAATCTCTCGTAGCAATGGTTAGGGCAGTGACCCACTGGGTGGTCTAAATGTGATAGGGATTGCTATTATTGGTAAAAAAATACAGCTGACAAAAGATCCATGGTAACAATGATCGCGACAGTGGCCTACTGTGTGGTCTAAATGTGATAGGGGTTGCTATCATGGGCAAAAAAATACAACTGACAAAAGGTCCATGCTAACAATGATTAGGGCAGTGGCGATAGGTTAAATCTAAGAAGCCACCCCCCATAGTCCATTAGCAACGAGAAATTTGCAGAGGCACGCAGGGGCGCGTGCATGCATTTCGTGGGCCACATTTTTGCCCTTGGTTTCGCACATCGCACACCAACTTCTTGTTTTCCTCAAGTTTTGTTTAATAAGACTGAACAACTTGTGAATAAATCAACTATAATTGCCTACCGCTATAAGTTTCGCTATGCAAATCTTATAGCGAACAAGTAGATGTGCGGGATGTGCGATCCACAAAAGTGCGTGTGCAACCCTGCGTGCTCCAAATCTCCTCACCGTGATAAACCCTTCTCGTCTCTCCACTGTGACGAGCTTTCATAGGCTTTCATCTGGAAAAAATTAAATTTAACAAATTAGGCCTATTTAGTTTTTCCAAAAAAATTGCCATGGAAAAAATATTTTCTTGAACAGAAAAGGCAAAAAAACATAAAACTTACAGTTGCATACCATACTTAACAAAACCGCATCCTCTAATTTATAATTTTGTGATGGTATATTAAAAAAAGTGCAATGTTCTGTAAAACAAAATAAAATTGCCATGCACTGATTTGTACTAGAAAACAGGAAATGATTCGAGGGCAACTTTAACAGAAAGAAAATGTTTATCTAGATCATGGCAAAAAGTATGAAAATGGTTTAAAATAATAATTCACCTAAATTTTCTTCCGTGACTAGCAAGATGCCTTTGCATTGCACGGAATATCAAAATGCAGTTTTTTTATAAAACACCTGTTGTGATTGACCCATACGGGAGTAACCCCATGTGTTAAAACTAATGATATCTCGAGAAAAGAAGAGATAAGGTGAGGAGTGGGGCGTGGTGGTGATTGGTGGTCGGACTGAGCGGAGGCATGGGGATGAACGACGCCAGCAGCAGCCACCATGCCAGATTGTTTCAGAGGCTTTCTTTTTTAATTGCTCGACAATGAGGTTGCGGGAAATAAGGATAACCGAGGGAAGGCTTTATTTGTAAATATGAAGAGAGATGCATGTATTTTTATAAAATTGTCATAGTTTGCTTTCTATCTGTTAGATATAAATTGAACGGTCAATATTGCATGATGGCAGCAGGGCTGGTCCTAAGAATTTGGGGGCCCGAGGCGAAACTAAAGCGCGGGGCCCTTAGTATAGACGTCATAATAATAACAATGAAATATGTATATATATATATATATATATATATATATATATATATATATATATATATATATGAAATATCTCAATAGCACTTTAATGATTTCAAAATCAGTATGCGAATCAAATAATTTATACATATTATCTTAAAATTTTCTTCTAACATTTCTCGATGCAAAATCACTTATGATGACGTCGATGTCAATCTCATCCAATAATTTCTTCTCGTTCCATGATGTAGCAATGGAGATATTAGGATAGCAACCAACTTCACTGACATGCTTGAAAATCTGCATACTCTATTGGAAAACATCTTACAATAGAAGCAAAAAAAACTTTGTCG
>NC_041392.1:558188763-558191375 GCF_002162155.2 Triticum dicoccoides | reverse complement strand
TCTCAACTAAGATGTCTCCTGCTTTGTTATCAAGATTATCTTAATTTCTTGGATCGTAAATACCTGGATTATGAATAGGTTATTCATCAACACTAGTAGATTGTGCATGTGCATCCAATGAATTACCTACATGTCGGAGCCACTTACATTGTTATTGGTGTCAACATTTTCTTCTCGCTGATCATATTCTGAAATCCCAATAGTTTACTGATCTTCCTCTATGGCAACCATCTCCAAGTAATCATCTTGGTTTATCAAAGCAGTGGAAGCACCATTATTACTCTTAAGAAATTTATGCATATCTCCGCATTGTGATTGTACCAATTTATCCACGGCCTTCTTACTGTTCCTTTTATCGCTACCCGATGCATACGTCCTGTTGTTTCTGGATACATGATAACACACAAGGCTGAAAACAAAAACAAATGTTGCATCAATTGTTGAACGGTACTGGCTTATGCATCAAGGGACGGCAATATAATATACCTGATGATCGATTTGGTGATGAGCGTTAGTGCGTGTGCCTGCACAAAATTACAGATGGGGATCCTGAAATCAGTGGAGAACTAGATTAGACGTGTCCCTAAGTGCCTATACAGAATTACAGATGGGGGCCTAGAAAGTGAAATCGCAGCTAATTAGGTACGAAATTACCAGGACACAGGAGGGAGGAGGCGGCAGTACCAATACGAATGTCGGGCGTCGGCGGCTTAGGGCTCGAATAGCTGCGCCCGCCTGATTGCCGTGATGGATTTGGAAGGGCTCGCATGGATCGCTCCTTTGTTCACGTGAAGGACGCGGCCCCCGATCGTGATGGAATAACAAACAAACCGATCGACGGGGTGGGCGATCGGCCTATGCAGCTTTCTGCGCTCGTGTGTCTGTGTGAAACACTAAGCCCAGCGCCCAGCCTTTTCTTTTTTTCTTGATGTAGGCCCATAGCCGACCAGGCCTAGCTGTTGCATACCTCCTGGGTGGCCCCCCTGAATTTTGGGGGCCCGGGGCGGCCGCCCCCTGCCCCCTCTCAGGGCCGGCCCTGGATGGCAGACACATCATTATCATTAATTCGGTTTTTTATAAAATTAGATAATCTTACTCAACAGTGCCTTAGAAGTGGGCAAAACTCATCATCACACAGACCCTTCGGCCGAGCTTTGCTAAACTCGGCATTTTTATACGGATTCCAATCTACATGGAGAGGTGGCATCAGTTAATTAGAAATTGAAGGGGGCCACAACTAAAATTAAGGGAGGACACGTAATCCTGTAATGCCCTCGGTGTCAACTTCGTCCATAAGTCTAGAATTATTGCCCTTCGGCCTTGGTCCGAGAATAAGGGCACATACATTGGTTTAGACACCTGTTGTCTATACTAAACCTCCAGATCATCTATAGACAGCCGTAAAAACACCCTTCACAATGGGTTGTCTTTTAGGCTATCTGTGGCATTACAAATTATCAAATTAAGTCGATCAGGTTAAAAATACTCTAAACTTAATCATCTCCGGCTGCCCTGAACACGGCATCCATCAGTCATCCACGACGAAGACGACACCATTATGGCAGTCCGGCACGATGCTCATCCCGGGGACACTAGTGATTGAGATGAACTCGAGAAATTACCCTAGTAGATAGGCACACACACACGGACGCGAACATCCATTGCTCCTGAACGCATAACATGCAAAGTGATGGATCCTTTGATATGTGCAGCCTTCATGTAAGCTAGCTAGATACAGATCGCTATCACTTGATCGACCTACGATTAATTGACGAGCCAGATCCGTACTCGCCGGCTTGCAGAGTTGCGGTGGATCGGTCCATCCAAGCAGCGCGGCAGCCGGCCGGTACGGAGGATTGGAAGGCTAGATACACAGTATTCCCTCCGTTCCGAATTACTTGTCTTAAATTTGTCTACATACAAAGGAATTTAGCACTAAAATGAGTCTAAATACATCCGTATCTAGACAAATTCAAGACAAGTAATTCGGATACCTTCGCATCTAGACAAATCTAAGACAAATAATTCGGAAAGGAGGGAGTATAATGCTAAAAGTCGTCGGTACCGACTGAAATTGGGCAGAAATCACATATTTGACCTGATGGCGAAATCAAATCACAAACTGACATGCTCTCGAATTTTTTTCACAATGATGACCCTTTCGTGTGGCGCCCGACAGTTAGGCGCTGCATACTACTGCGCAGCGCCTCGGACTGAGGCGTCGCACCTCCTGCCAGCGTGGCATCCCTGGTCCAGTTACGGCCCCACAGACAGCACTGCAGCGCCTAAGGCTTGGGCGCCACACTGTGTAAAGTGCAGCGCCTATCGCTTGGGCGCTGCACATTGACTTAAGCCCCATCGGGCCAGCCCCTCCCAGACAGTTCTTCCCCCTCTGAGGAAGTTGCTCTCTGTACAGAGAGCGGCGGCGGCGCCCCCTTCGGATCCCCCTCCACACACCTCTCAGATCTGAAGTTTTGAGGCCCGGATTTGATCTCCAATCCCTCCTACTAGGTAAACTCTTCTGTTCCCTTTCTTTTCCTCCGTAAATTCGTTGCAATTTTAGGGATTTGCCCAAGATTAGGTGGTACCTTTGATTTGCTAGGTTTGGATCT
>NC_041392.1:558177289-558188571 GCF_002162155.2 Triticum dicoccoides | reverse complement strand
CACACACACACACTATATGATTCTTGTTAGTGAAACTTAGATTGTATTTTTTTAGATATATATGAGATGCCTAGTTTTGTAGATAATTATGAGATGTTGAGTTTTGTAGCTATATGTGAGATGTTGAGTTTTTTTAGATATATATTAAATGTTGAGTTTATTTGAAATATGAGATGTTGATTTACTTGAACACATATGACATATTAGATATATATGAGAATTTACAATCATTTACTCATTGTGTGAGAAGGAGATGTTGAGATTCTTGTAGATGAATACATATGAGATGTTTAGATGAACACATATGAAATGTTTAGTGTTTACCGATATTTGAGATGAACTCATATATGTTTATTGTTTGAAATTTGTAAGGATGGTTTGGCTTCTCGACAATGTCTACCACGAAACACCGGGCCTGCATGATGCGCGAGAAGGATATGATAATAACGAGTAATCTAAATATTTTACAAATTTGCCTTAAGTTGAAATTTACATGCCCTAAGATTTGTCATTATTTGTTTTTTGCAGAAGCTTGAACCACTGAAGATTCGGTATCACGGGGTCTCTGGTCGTGCCATGCCTTACGATGAGCGATACACACCGTACATCAAGCAGGCAGGACTACTCCCGTGGATTCAGTTGGTCAGTCGGTCCACGTCGAATCTGAACGCTCCACTGGTGTCCGCTCTTGCTGATCGGTGGAGGCCGGAGACGCACAGTTTCCATCTTTGGACTGGGGAGATGATCGTGACGCTCGAGGATGTCTCGTTGATCACCGGTCTTGCTATCGACGGGAGACCTCTCTGTATGAGCACCGATTCTGATGGGTGGCGCGAGCAGATGATTGCTCTTATCGGTATGGCTCCTACCGAGGCTGAGGCTAATGTAGAGGAGGGAGAAGAGAAGAAGAAGAGGGAAAGGAAAGCAGCCGGAGTTGCTTTCACGTGGATTCAAAATAACTTTGCGACGTGCCCTGCGGATGCCACTGATGATGTGATCCAGACACATGCTCGTGTCTATATGTGGTACGTTGTCTCGAGGACTTTGTTTCCTGACTCCACGGACAAGAACGCTCCATGGATGTGGCCGAAGGCGTTGACCGTCTTCGATAGCAAATGGAGTTGGGGTACAACGACTCTTGCGTACTTGTACCGACAGGTAGTTGGTTTGTTTTGTTATCAACTCATTTGTTCATTACCAATGCATCCTTGCTGTCAACTTAACATTGTTTTTCTTTCATATGCAGTTGGACGATGCGTGTCGCAGGATCACAGATAGTGCGGGCATTGGTGGTAATATGCTTCTACTTTCTGTATGGAGCTGGGAGCGTCTGCCTGTTGGACGCCCGAAGAGCGTCAGGTTTAATCCTTGGTATAAAGATGAAGATGACGAATTACGGCGCCCCACTTGGGCTTACAAGTGGGATGTGGTTTCCGAGATGACGAACGATGTCAATCTCATGTACCAAAAGTACATTGCCGAGTTGGACACGATTACGCCTGAGCAGGTAACGAGGTCATTACTTCAGTCATTTTTCTCATGCTTGCCTGAAAAAAAGTCACCAATTTTCCATTGTTGCCCTATTTCATAGATGGTATGGCAGCCATATGGCGCCGATGATAGACTTGGTTACACCGAGAAGTTTTCCATCAACTCGATGTGCTTGCGGGATAGGGATCTCTGGCTTATGCGGTACCCACTGATATGCAACTGGGCGGTTGAGTTTTATTTGCCACATCGCGTGTTTCATTAGTTTGGTCTGTTCCAGCCTCACCCGCTGGAATGGGTGGATACGGACAAAGCACTTCATAGATAAGAGAGCATGAACCGTATTGACTAAGAATCGTCACTCCTTGATTTTGCTAATGTTTGGTTTTGTACCATGCAGGTTGGACAGGAGAAGGCAGCGGAAGATAAAGGACTGGGACAAGCATCATGCTTCGTATGTTACCCGCTTCCAGCTTTGTGTGGAGCAAGCTCATAGTAGTGCACGCGCCAAGCTTCGTGAGCATAGTTCACTTGATTTTGATAACTACATACGATGGCTTCTTGAAAATACTCGAGTTGAGATATGCCCGCCGACATATAATGAGCATATTCTTGAAGAACCCATAAACTTTGAGGATCTATCAAAGGGGAAGTACAACAGAGATGTCAGGGTAGGGCACGGAGTCTCTGCTGTTCCGGTGATTAACTATGTGGTAAAGTGTTCCTTGTTTACTTTCCCGTTGGCCGTATTACACATGTTTGAATGGCTAACGTGTTCATTCTTTCTCATCCGCAACGCACCGAGATCAAGAAAGCAGCTGATGAGAGCCAGTCTATTCTGGAGGAAACACCGGTTGGAAAAAGGCAATGATGATGGTTCACCACGAGCATTTCTCAAGGTACATATCGCATTCACTATGAGAGCCAGTCTATGTTGCGGAGTCTAATATCTTATACACTTGTTCATGTTATAGTGTCAGGCCAAGAAGTTAAGGCGGTTATCGAATCTTCTCGGTTGCCATGATCCCGAATTTGATGAAGCATCTGCCTCTAGGTCTGGTACACCATCAGACCCCTCATCTCACCATCAGAGGGACGATATGAGTTCCTCACATACTTATCTGCATGATGAGGGTGCGGTCACCCAAGAGGTATGACTAATCCTCTAGATGTGATTCTCACTTGATTACGACGCCGGTCTTCACCATATTGTTTGATTGTGTGATAGGGCCATGAGCTTGATGATGACATGACTTTGGCGGACGCTCAAGTTTGTTCTGCATATATGTTCAAGCCTAGACAGCTCAGACGCCGGTACACGCCCAACGACTTTGACAACAGGGGCAACCCAAAGGTGGTCGTAGGGACCTCGCGGATGGCTAGCTTGGATGATGAGGCGGAGGCGGAGGCGGAGGAGGAAGTGCGGGAAGAGGAGGCCCGTCCACCCAGGAGGAAGAAGATTGCCTGCAAGCGTGGCACCAGGAACACGCGCGGAAGGCATTAGTGCTTGTGTTTGTTAGTGCTCTTGTAGCCGTTTCATTAGGTTGATGAACTTGTGATGTTATGTTATATGTTGGTGAACTCTTACTAGTGAGATATTTGTGTTTGTGAACTAGTAGTAATGTTGAATTGTCCTAAATGATGTGATGTTCAAGTTATTAATTGTCTTTGTTCAATATGTGCAGTTTACAGTAATTTTAGCGATGTTCAAGCAAGTTATGTGAGTGCTGCATGAGGCCAAAATGGCATCTGTTTCTGCAGTTTAGCAGTTAACAGCACTGCAGCGCCCAACACCCAAGCGCTGCACTGTACTGTGCAGCGCCCAACGCTTAGGGGCCACACCATACAGTGCAGCGCCCGTCTTGTAGGCGCTGCTCAATTGGCCATGGCTATCTAGAGAGCCACAAAAAGCATGCAACACTGACCGTCCACGAAAAATACCAAGTCAGAGTGCAACGCCCAAGAGCCAGGCGCTGCACTGTACTATGTGACACCTATCCCTTGGACGCTGCAGTGTATAGTGCAGCGCCCGTGTTCTGGGCACTGCACGGCTGTTTACTAGAAAAACAGAGTTCACAACACGTTCATTTCACCGGAACATCACAATACTTACAATGACTGCAGCATCACAACAATTTGAACAAACACAAATTTTATGCCGATAAGTTCATAACTTAAGTCAATTCAAACATTACTACGACATGGTTCACGACACATTCATTACAAATAACAAATGGCAGCTTGCCCTAGAAGATAGTTCACCAACATCTCACATGCCCTCACAAGTTCACGACACATTCATTAGAAGATAGTTGACGACGAGTGCACCGAAGCGAAGTCCCTACTGAGTAGAGCGAGGCCATTTCCCCTTCTTGTCACGTGCCGAGTCCTCCTCTTGCGCCTCGCGAGCCTTTGCAAGCTTTCTTGCCCTCTCCTCCTCACGAGCAAGTTTTGCTTGGCGTGCCCTCTCCTCCTCTCGTTTCTTCCACTCCATCCTCTCCTTTTGACGACGCTCTTCCTCCAAGCCTCTTCGAAACGATTTTTCGAACCGCCGTTGCCGCCTAAGACAATCTTGGTATTGGTCCTTTTTGACATCTTCTGGCACTTCAAGATCTATCCACGTGAAGTACTTGCATAGAGGAGGCGGTGACTGCATGCACCTTTTTGTTAGTGTTGACACACATTTGAGAGTAACATTTTACTTCTCGAGCTTACCGATGATTGGTCATAGGCGTTAGTTGGAAGTGCACGATCATAAGCATAGTTCGTGCATACAAAATATCTCCGCCCTTCCGTCCATGATTTCTTTCGGTCGGTAGACACCTTCACCTTGCAAACATCTCCGCACCAACATGGCGGGATATTGACATCTTTCTCCTTCACCTTGTCCAAAGATGCGTCCTCCCACTTGTTCAACATGTCTTCTTGGTTAGCGCACAGTGGCCTCGTCATGGAACCGGATGAAGCCATGCCTACAAAACCGAGAATTCTTGGTCAACCCTAACCCCCACTTAACAATAACCACAACCCTAATCATAGCATAACCCTAACACCAACATCAAACACACATAACCATACCAAATTAGCAAAGAAACATAACATGATTCAACACAAATTTCCAAATTCAAGCCAAAACTAGGGTTTCCCCAAAGTAGCAAGATTTGAGCAAATGTGACAATTCATATGGATGAAAACGAGGGGATCGGAGGAGAATACCTTAAGGGAGGGGTTGGCTTCGAAATCAACGGTCAAGGACTCCGGATCTAAGAAGGATTTGAGAGGGGGAGAGAGGAGGGCATAGGGGAGGCACTGAGCTTCGGGTTTATGTGGGGGTGTGGGTGTGTGGGGTGGGGATGTGTGGGAGCGGGGTGAGTGCAGCGTAATAGATGTCTAGATGTGCAGCGCCTAAGGCCACGGCGCCACACTACACAGTGCAGCGCCTTGACCTTAGGCGCTGCACACCTGGACATGCCAGTCCAGAGAACAACAGAACCATTCCAATAGCTTTTGCACCCGCAAAATTGCTAAGTCAGCGTGCAGCGCCTAAGGCCAAGGCGCTGCACTGTAATGTGTGCAGCGCCCAAGCGATAGGCGCTGCACTTTACACAGTGTGGCGCCCAAGCCTTAGGCGCTGCAGTGCTGTTTGTGGGGCCGCAACTGGACCAGAGGTGCGACGAGACCGTCGCCCCACTCGCCGTCACGTGATGACCCAATGGCCTTCCCGCCCCCTTCCCCCCGGGCCCATCCGTCATACCCCACCTGCGCCTCCCATCCTCTCGACCCCACCAGTTCCCCCCTCTCACCCCTAAAAAGAAAACAGTCCCCCGTCTCAAACACCTACCACTGACACCTCTACCCCACATGTCAAACTTCGATTCCCCACCCTCCTCCCCTCGCGTTAAAAGGAAAGAGGAGAGGAGACCAGAACCCCATCTTCTTACCCTAAAAAAAAAGAACCCCATCTTCTTCCCCAAGCCGGAGAGAGAGAGAGCCTCACCCGCACGCCATTCCCCGCCGTTCCAATCCTCCGCGCGATTAAAAATCCAACGAGCCGCAGTATTCTAGTATTCCCCAGCCCGCCCCCTCCGCCCTCACTCCTCCGCGCGCCCTCGCCCTCGCCCCCGCACCAAGGCCGCACTCCAAAGCAACCGCCCGTCGCCATCGCCATCGCCCATCGGCGACCCGCCTTCCCGTGCACGGAACCCTAGCGCGCTATAAGAGCGCCTCCGCACCCATGGCGCCCGCGGCAGCATCCGCATCGGCATCGGCATCGCTCGCCGCCACCGCCACCGCCCCGCACCACGCCCTCGCGCCCCCGCGCGCCTCCGTCTCGGTCGCCGCCGCCGGGAGGAACAGCGGCCTGTCCGTGTCGGTCGGCGTGCGCTCCGTGCCGGGGATTTCTGTGGTTAATTCGCAGCGGAGGAGGATGGTCGCGGCGGCGGCGGCGACCGAGATGGCGCCCGCGGCGAGGGGCGAGGGCGGGGGCAAGCCGTTCGTGGACGAGATGAGGGCCGTCGCCATGCGGCTGCACACCAAGGACCAGGCCAGGGAGGGGGAGAAGGAGCCCCAGGCGCCCCCCGTCGCCAGGTGGGAGCCCACCGTCGAGGGCTACCTGCGCTTCCTCGTCGACAGCAAGCTCGTCTTCCAGACGCTCGAGGACATCGTCGACCGCGCCGCCGTCCCCTGGTGTGAGTGATTGCAAGCCCTCGCTGTTTGTTTGCCTTCCGTGTCTTACTTTTTCACCAGTTAAATTTCTGCGGCCCGTGTGCGACTGCGGTGTGTGGCAGGAGACGATTTCGTGCTACAGTTGATTTGGCCGCAACAGTCTATTCATAGTTATTTTCTTCTAACGCGATAAAATCGAGTGTACAGATAGAGAGCCAGGATTGAGACGGGCAATAGCATTTTTGGCCGGGTTTGTTTTGACTTTTCTGAATCGTTCTGATGCTTGCGAAAGATATGTTGTCCTAATCCTAAATTCCTAATCATGATTTACTAATCCAACCTATGGTATACACAGATTTAAGGGCCGCTGTTATTGCATTTGCTTTCAAGGAAATATATTCTTAATTTATTTAAAACCAGGTATCACACTGAAATTTTTAATAGAACGGTGTTTGTATTTTTGCTATTATAAACTTGTGATGGGATGTGCTTCCAAGACTAGTGGCAGATCGAGAGTTTGCAATGGAGGTTATCTAGTTGAATTCAAGATCCGAGCCACAAAACTGTAATGAAACATAGGTGTTTAGATGTTGCAAAGTGGCATGCTGGATTCTGGCATGAAACTGATGGCAGATCCAATTATATACCTGGGAGGGGATCATGTTTGACCCCTAGGTGTCTAAAATTTCCGTGCATGTTTGACCCCTAGTTTGCATTTACATGTTTGACCACAAGTAAATCGAATTATAAGAGCCTTTTAGCATTTATGTGTCGAAAATGTTCTAGAGGAAACACTTCGCTCTACGCTTCACAGTCTGAAGTATTTTGTCAGTAATTTTCAGCATGGCTAAATACTGCTCATATATCAAGCTATCAACTAAAAAGTATTGGGCATTTCCATTTGCATTTACTTGTGATTTGGTATGGTGTATTTGTTTGCTTAACACATAAGTATATAACCTATTGGGATAGTGGTTTTTGCTCTCTTTGACAAACCTGTTGAAAGCTTCTCTGTGCCATCTTATTCGTGCATGGTGGATTCTTCCCATTTAGAATGATTACCGAAGCCATTTTCTGCTGCTTTCTTTCGATGCTTTTCCCAATACTTCTATCTTCGTAAACCAGCGTTCTAAAAGGCTCTAGGCAGTATGAGCCTATGAGGGCAGGGTGTCGCTTAGTGCTTACCCGGGGTTAGGTGGCTGGCAAGGCAAGACAATTTCTGCAGGAGGTGGTACCTTTCACAACACTGTTTGCAGGGCAACCTTCATCTCCTTGTGTCTGAAGGGCTCTTTCTCTTCTAACATATTTCAGTTTTATGTGCTGTTGTTATAATGTTTCCCCAGCTATTGGTTATGGTTTTGTTTGGCGGCTTGGGTGAATTTGTGTTCACGTCGTTTATTATTATTTTTGCAATAAAAATAGTAGCTTGCTAAAAAATAGCAAATAAATGGTTTAAGATTGATACTAGTACCTATTTCAGTTGTAGTTTTAAAACTAAAATTGGTCATTAAATTTGTGTACTTATTGCAAATAAATGGGTTAAGATTGATTGTCTATCTGTTTTGATGATTTTTTTTTTGTTTCTTTTTCTATTTGAACTTGTGAAATCCATCTTGTTGACATTGACGACACCTTTAACGGCATAGTTCTATCAAGAGTAACACTGTGGTTACTTGGTTAGAACAGCGAAATTTAGCAAAATCGACGGTACATAGTTTTTTCTGTTTACAACAATAAACATCATAATTACTGAAATCTCATAGTGGTATCGTGGATGGTTATATAACCTGTTTCTGCATTTAAGTTCTCTAGGAAGAATCTGGAATGTTTCTTTTATCATTGTTAGATGCTGTGGATTGACAGTGTAGTTATTTATGCCTTTCAGATGCGGAGTTTAGGAATACTGGGTTGGAGAGATCCGAGCCACTGAAGAAAGATCTGGAATGGTTCACGGAACAGGGTCACACCATTCCAGAACCAACTGCTGCTGGTACTGCATATGCTTCCTATCTGGAAGAGTTGTCTGAGAAGGATCCCCAAGCATTTATCTGCCACTTCTATAATGTGTACTTTGCTCATACTGCTGGAGGCCGAATGATTGGCAAAAAGGTACGTCTTTGCAGAAATAGTCTTGTACCAGAACGTTCATCTGAGTCAAATAGTGTGTGTTTGAATGGCTCCACATATTGTTGTAAAACATGTGTTTGCTGTTGATGCTGGTTCTTAAATCTCATTCTTCTGGTTGTGCTGATTGAAATTCCAACGTGAGGTACACGTGTGGTATTACTGTGTGTACTTCGTTGATCATATTACATAGTACATACACATCTATTTCTATATCTAGGACTTGTGCTATGTAGATATAACTTTATATTCATTCTATAGCTGTCCATTTCGGTTTGGACCTAGAATCCTGGTTTTTTACTTTTCAAATCATGGCATCGTGCCAGCCTGTAATGTCTGTGTGGTGTGAATGAAAGTTAGTATTTGTTACTCTATGATTTGACATCCTTTAACGGAGTAACCATGCCCTCTCTTCATTTCAGGTTGCCGAGAAGATTCTGGACAAGAAAGAGCTGGAGTTCTACAAGTGGGAAGGTACCCTGTCCCAGCTGCTGCAGAATGTCCGCATCACACTAAACCAAGTTGCTTCTGTAAGTCCAAGAGCTTTGATTTCATGCTCTTATTCTTGTCTGCTCGTTTATCCTCACCGATTGGTCTTAACCTGCTTACATTCATTCACCATCAGAGCTGGTCTCGGGAAGAGAAGGACCACTGCCTGGAGGAGACCGAGAAGTCGTTCGCCTACTCAGGAGATCTCCTACGCCAGATATTCACCTGAGCCAAGAACGATCTCCATTATGTTTTACGATAAACATTGTAAATACTAAGCCATGTCTGTGCACCGGGGAGGAACATGCTCCGTCAGGTCTGAACTGCCTTGAAATCAAATTGTCATATCATATACTAATAATCCTTCCATTGCATCTGCCTGGTCTTTGCCTTTTGCTGATCCACACTTTGGCCGTTTGCTCCATGGGTCTTACGTTTCTCTAAGGATGACCTAGAAGGAATTCTGTCATCCTAGCATTGTAGCGTCACGTCATCCTAGCATCGTAACCCTAGCTGCGTGCTGGACTGCAAGCGCCTAGCGCTAGGCGGTGTGGAAGGTGTGGTAGCTAGGGTTTGGTATTGCAAATTCCTGTAGTTGTTATATAGTTTGTCCTTGCAATTTCCTTTTGTGTAGTGGTGAAATCGGAGCTGTAGTGTTGTGGGGTGACATGGCGGCAACGATGCCCTGATAGCCTGTGAAAGATGTTTGGTGCTCGACAATGGCAACCTTGACGGTGTTCCTCTCCTCGGCGACGTGTGTATGTCTTATTGTCTTCATGGGTAGCGAGTGCCCTGTCTTGTAGACGTGTTGTAACGGTTTTCGTTGTGGATGAGCCGCATGAGTGGCTGAAGCAGTGTTTCAGAGATGGTGAGACATTCGTCATTGGTCCATCTACAACACTGGCATGGACGCTAATGTGTTCTGGCTTCGTAATCGCCTGAACAATGAATGCACATCTAGTAGGAAATTGTTTTTATTGACAACATAAAAGAAGGAACAAACTGTGGAACTGTGAAGATTCAGTTCAGGGTACTAAGAAACTGCATTAAAAACATTAGGGAAAAGTCTAAAAAAAACCTTGATTTCGTAGTGGAAGTCTGAAATGAACCGTAAACTTCAAATCCCTGAAATTAGCACCCGGTCTTATCTGATCCCGGTTTATCCCGACCTTTTTGGCTGAAGAGGTTTGTCCCCGTCAGGATTGCACACGTAACAGAGATTAGGGAAAACCGAATAGTTTTGCAGTGGGATAGATGGAGACTTACCGAAGTGGCCGTTCAATCTTTAGTGCTTGCAGGCGTGAGTACCGAGTACGTGTGCTCAATCACTGGCCGTTCAGTCATCTGCCCTGTGCACGCAAGCTCCATTGTTGCTAGCTAGCTAGCCAAGCCAAATACGTAGGTGTGTGAAGGAACGTGCATGTTTCACCATGTTTCATCGTTAATCAGTAATGGTGTAGAATTTCTCAATCTTGTGTATAGTTCATCTCCGGCTAGACTGATATATCTCGGAGCTGGCAAACAAATGGAGTGTAATCGAGAACAGGACCCCGCGGGCGACCCGGGCAGAACCCTAGCCGCCGAGGGAACTACCTCCTACCCAGATCTTCCTCTCCTCACCGCCGTCAGTAGGCGCCGCCGGGCAAAGCCCACACGGTACCGATGGCGGCGAGGCACTCCGTTTCTTCCCTCTCACGGGGCTACGGTGTTGCGGGGCGCTCTGCCGCGAAGGAGAGTGGTTGCCGTGGGGAGTTGGCGCCGGGAGTTGGTGGCACGCGGTGTGGCATGTGTGGCAGTCGGCACCGACGGATAAAGATGGGCGCCCGTCCACGATTGCGTAGGCGGCGGCACTGCGGCGACTCCTTGCTGTCTGCCGGAGCTCCATGGGAAGCGTCGTCTCTGACTCGATTTGCTCCGGTTCGTGATGGCTCCGGTCCATGGCGACCGCGGTCATCGTCTCCCGGTGTTGGTTTGACAGCTCTGACGGGTGAGCATTAATGCATGTGTGTGTTAGTCGTGAGTAAAATTGAGGAAGCTAGTTTTAGTTGAAATTAAAGACTTTTTTTAGATAAACATTGGACGCTCGCACACCACGCTGGCCCAACGTGCAACACGCAGTGGCCCTGTGTGACACGCCTTCTTTCCTATACACCTCCATCCCCTACCTCTAGCCTTCATGCACACGCATCCCCTCCCTTCTCCTCCCGGGCTGCGACCCGGATAGGAGGCACGCTCCCTGAGCGGGACATGGGGATCCACCCCAACAACCCGAAGAAGAAGAAGCTAGGGACGATTTGTTTTTTTCTTGTCTGGATCCAACGGCCGCACGGCTCACGTCCAACGGCTTGGGCTCGACCGACCCAAACTTTCGGCCGGCGCGCCGGCGTCTATAAGCGCCCAATTTTTTTAATGAGTTTTTCCTATCATGTCACACGTACAAGTCCAAATGTGTTTTCTATGTATCTTTATTTTTGCAAAAAAAACTTCCGATCACTACCATTTGTGCAAGTGTAGAA
>NC_041392.1:558166334-558177026 GCF_002162155.2 Triticum dicoccoides | reverse complement strand
AATCCCAGCGGAGACAGACACCTTCTTGGCCAAGAAGGGTCGGGATAGACCGGGATTATGTAAGACAGGGTGCTAATTTCAAAGATTTGGAGTTTAGGGTTCATTTTAGACTTCAACTACGAAGTCAAGGTTTTTTTCAGACTTTTGCCAAAACATTAACGTGCGCAGAAGGGGTGACTGCTCGCCTATGCCACGTCGCAATTTACTATCGCTCAATTAACACCTCCCCGGGTAAACTCTCGATGACTTTTTCCTTGCTTCGTCCAGAAGAGAGCCGCAGCCGCCTCGAGCAATGGAGTCTGACTCCTCTTTTTCTCTCTGTACGCAACCTCTCCTTTCCTCTTCTCCTAGGGTTGCGCCGCCGCCGCAGCCCATGCCAGCTACTCCGACGCCATCCACCGGAGAAAGCGTCCTCCCCAGGTCCGCTTCTCCCCCAAACCATCTCATCTTCTTATTCCACCCGGCCGCCATGATTGTTGCAGAGGAGGAGGAAGGGGATGGCAAAATCTCGGGAGAGAAAAAAACCGGCAAGCAAGCGAGAAGGATGTCATGGTAGATGTATGTTGACGAGCCGCTGCTCTGCGACATCGACGGCCAGCGCCTCACCGCCGCCCCATCCTCGGCCACGACGGCACTGCCTGGGCACAGTCCGAGCCCTTCCCCGAGGTCCTCCTTCGTTAAATTATCTACATCTACTCCTCCCATTGATACCCCTTGTTCTGTTTTACTTAGTTTACCTGGTCAATCTATGTTTGACTTGACTGAAATCTCGCTTGTCCGGGTGGTTGCGAGCCTGATGCGTTGGTGAATTCATTTTTTACTTGCTTGTTGTAATCGTACTCTAGGATGCACAAATTACCCGTGTAGTTGGTTGGTTCTATAGGAACGCTGCTGGTTGGAGGGGTGGGGGGGTGGGGGGGGGGGCTAGATTTCAAGTACATATGTGGTTACTTGTGTTGAGAATTTTGTTATAAGCATCTGTAACTTACTAATGGAAGCACATTGCAGGGTGATATCTATGTGGCCATACAGATGAAAGTTGATTTTCCAGCTAGCCCAAAAAAATACAATTACCAAAATTTAGAAGTATTGATCTAATGGTACAAGTAATTCCTATAGAGACATGGCTTGGATCATCAGATTGCAGGGAGCATAAAGTTTGTTTGTGTTGTTACTATTTCAAACTGTATTAAACAGTGGCTACATAATTTTTAGTGAATGAATGGGGAAGGAAGATCCACTGCTCGATACTCCTTTTTGCGACTCCATTAGTTTGTATGTTCAGTTGGCAGACTTTTGCTCTTTTATGTTACACATCATTCTTGTTTTTTTTTTCTTTTCGAAGATTATATTGCATCAGTCTTATGACTTATGATCAGTGTGTTTCTACATTCAACAGGTCAAACCTGAAGAACTTACTGCAGTAATAAATGACTTCGATGAACCACACACTTTGGCACCAACTGGATTATTCCTTGGTGGTACAAAGTCGCCATGAAGGCAACCAACGCAGGCGACCTCCCTCTCTCTCGCTTCCTCTCCCATGTAACCCGCCACCACTAGCGACATCACGCTCAAGGCCGTCTTCGAGGACATCGGCAAGTTCTACCTCATCATGGAGCTCTGCAACGGCGGCCGCTTGCTGGACGAGATGGCCAGGTATGTTACCTTCTCTGAGTTGCATGCCACATTTGTGATCAAGGATCTCACGTCAGTGGTGAAGTACTGCCACGAAATGGGCGTCATCCACAGGGACAATAAGCCGGAATATATTTTGCTCACCGGAAACAGGGAAGATGAAACTAGCAGATTTTGGATAGGCAGCATGAGTCACTAACGGTATTTTTTTGCTAATATCTTAAGCTTTCTTCACACATCATGTAGAATTTTATATGGAGCCATCTTGGTACAGTTATCTTCTTCGTAATAGTAAAGGCCAAAGACAAATTTCCATGTCTTGGTGCATTTTAATTTCAGGTACCACTACAATGTTGCAAATGATAGATTATATTCTTATAAGCTTATTTTCCTCAAAAGTTTGATCTTTAATAATGGATGCTTCCTTCACTTTGACTTTCAAAGTATAATAAACAAGAACACCAAAAGGCCACGAATGTGTAACGATCTTTGATTGTTCCTGTTTCTCTTGTTGCTTTGCATCCGATTTATTTTTTAGGAGAATAATTCAAACAACCCTTGCCAATGAAGCAGCATGGGCTGGAGAAATAGCGCTAAAACTTCATTAAGTCGAAGTAGGCAGTATCCTTTCTGAATGGCCTTCTTTCTTCCTCATATGTCAACTGCAAACAAACATGCTTCTGCTGATGCTTAGAAGAAGCCAAGGAGTATGTGTCCAGAACCTCTTTTATATTACCAAGCAATACATATTTTCTGAATGCACATGATAGAACTGAAAGGATTTTTGTTATCTTGCATGATGCCCTGTTGGTGTGATACTGAAAAATTCTGATGTATAGGTTTTTCTCAATGACGGTTCTGACTTAGATAATTTATTAGAAGAAAGAGCAGAAAAAATTGAGAGGATGCTGAAATGACTCAAATAGAACTACTAGATCTCCATGCTAGCAAGCTAAGTATGTTCGAGGAAATAATACGATGCAGTAAATTTTCTTGTGATCGTGGGGATTGTTTACAGAATTAGCAATTTTGATTCGCTTCATTGCAAAAATGATACCATTTAGATTTTAGAAGTAGAAATAAATCGACTGTAAGTCCAACATTTGACCATAGAAGGTTTCATAATCTTCAGTAATTAGTATGGTATTATAACATCTAGAATTGATGGTTTTACATAGTTGGTCGGGATTACTGTTGCTATGGGTCTCATGTTTCAATCAGAATACACTTCATTTAGCAAGCACAAAGCGGCTGTGAGCACGCCACCGGCGTTGGGTCGATGGTGTCATGCAGCGAGGTAAGCAACGACACCTCCTCTTCCATCATTTTTTTCACCATCTCCAATTGAGGAGCTTTATTAGATTTGCTTGGGTTTGTATGAAAGGTTGACTAAAATTTTGAAGGACGTCCCATATACTATAGTGCTTATATGTTTGTCTTAAATTCTTATGGCTTGATCTCTGCCCATAGGAATTTGACTACTTGCTTTGTTGTCTCTTAAAATGGATAATGGATAATACAAATTTGGTGACTAAGCTTGGCGACTAAACTTGGCAACAAGCTCCCCGTCTATATTCTCGCGCACTTCTTGCTGCATGTATCCCCCGTCTCTATTCTTAGGAGACATGCTGAAGAGTATCTTCCTCTCGTTGCTTCGCAGGGCATGTCAAGAACTGGCAGCCAAGGATCTCCATGGAACTGAGTGGCATTTCTTGGTGATATTACAATTTGAGCATTCGGTTTGAAGCCCCTTTAAATTTTTAGTCGTTGTGTTATTGTTTTGGTGTAGCACTTCATGTCACAGTTGAATGATGAATTCATTACTTCATGAGTATGTGTGGCCTCTCTCCCTCTGTCTGATTCTATATCATGCCTTCCAATGTTTTGTGTTTCAGATGCCCTAATCTCCTTGTATTTGAATGTCATTTATTAGCTCTTTTGAAATTTATAGTGCAACTTCTTACTTAAATGCCATGTCCATGTGTTACCAAAGATAGAAAGAAGAAATTGGAATGGGCGACTGCCAACCTGGCACCGCCTAGCTTCCTCTCAGGAGGCGCCACAAGGTGGCGCCCCAATCCCTAGTATACTGAAAAGTGGCCGAACTTGTGGAAGGGAGACGCAGGCCTGGAAGCGTTGGCATCTCGAACTAAAACGCATACAACCAACCTATTATGTTTTTGGAAAAGGATGAATAGATGACTAATCAGCAGCCTTTAGCTTCCTAGGCTAAATGGCTACTCTAAGTTTGCAATATCATTAGCTCCTTTGCTGATTATACTCCGAACCTGGAATGGTGCAATTTAAAGTATGTTAGTAGCCCCAATTTATAAGCAGGCCTACTCAACTGCACATGAGACTAAAAAGTATGAGTAATAGTCTACTATTAGGTTTAGTCTTCGCTGATCAAGGGCGACTCAAGTGTTTCTTTTATCCTTTTTGCTTGCAGAGAAAGGCGCCAACAAAAGTGTGGATTTGAAACCCTGTTTTCAAGTTTGAAATTTCTGAACCGTACCGACTATAAACTAGAATTTGCAGGGGGCAAATGTAGAAATGATGTAACTAGCATCACAGGAACCAGAAAAACACCCCAGAGAGCTCCCTGCAGGGAAAAGAGATGATGGGAATTAGAAACACAATGATCATCATCACAGGGAGCTCTGATCTCGTTTTCTGGACCTGAACCCTGCAGGATAGCTTGGCACTGATCTCGTTTTCTTCCTTAAGTTGCAAAACTAGTTAAACGCTTGTTTCAGCGATGGCCTGTAATAAGTTTCTGTCCGCTACTTTGCCTGCTTTTTTACAAAAAAGTTGGGGCTGGGGAACCCCTTTGATTCAAGAAAAAGAAAACACAATGACCAGTTAGAAAAAAAAAGGGCAATCTTGTCTGCCACCCCACATCTGTAAAACACAATGACTGTCTATTTTACATACGGATGAAAACGAATTCGCTTTCAGTCAGATTTTTTCACAAATTACAGGATACAAGTGTCCCCTGTCCTCTGTTAGTTTCTACTTGTCCCTGCTTTTAAACACACCAGCATCACGAGCTTAAACAGGCCCACACACCAACTCTTAAATACACCAACATCATGATCTTAACGGTCCACGCACCAACTTTTCCAGCCCGGACAGAAAATCAACAAAAACGAGCACAAAAAACCCAAAATTACAGCCAAACTTTGCCATGTACATGTGCACTAGGCTAGAGCAAACGAAAAGAAAAGGAAAGGACCAGGATGATGTCACCTAATCATACACACCTAAAATGACATGGCAAAATACACTCTGGAGCACTAAAAATTACATTGAAAAGCTATAAAGTTACACTAATAACTCCACTATTATTTTCACTGTGATATCCACTACAAAAGTGCACTGCAGAGGAAACGGGAATAAGCACCAACCAAGAGGGTGATTCCTCCATGATCTAGGACAGAAACCTGAAGATGATCCACACTGCAGAAGATGAGGAAACACAGGTAAACATCCCCAACTTTGCAATCACCACATACTGAGCATGATTTAGACAGATCTCTCTCCCCTGTCTCTCTACATCAGAAATCAAAAGGGCGTCTGTGAACCATTATATATACATGCTGCAGAGACAAATAAACCCACCAACATACTGCAGGGACAAAAAATATGAACTCTGGAACTTTAAACTAGAACCAGGAAATTAAAACTAGATCCAGGAAGAACACTAGGATCCTATGAGTCTAGGGTGCAGGCACAGAAAGGTTAGGAAACAAAAATCCATGTTAGATTCATGAATTTGAGAACTAGTAGGAAGTTTCTGAATTGAAAACAACAGTTACAGCACATGGAAATGAGTATAAAAAAAGATAGGGGATCACATTTTCAGGGGGATAAAATACAAAAAGTTAGGAAAATCCTTGAACAAATAGGTTAGAAATGCTATATTTTCATAAAGCTAGGACTGTAATTCAGAAACTTTGGCACACACAAACTATACTCTAATCAGAAACTTAGATCATGATTACAAAATTACTCATTTACAAGAAAGTAAAGAAACTAGGACTAAATTTATAAACTTTGGAACTACATAGAAAGATCTTTCTTTCCTACTTGAAGTTTAAATTGCTACGAACTACTGTTTGTAAATACAAATAAGTACACAGATGAAGTTATAAAATGATCAGTTCATATCAATTAAGCCTATGAACTGACAAAAAGGGGCAAACACATGTACAAGCAGACAGTACATGTTTCAAGATTAACAGAACTATGCTTATATACATGTTTACATGTACAGGTGCCTGCAATGGAATCAAATGGGACAGAAACAAGCATGAAGGGTCAGGACCTGTATCTCGAACATGATGAAGCTAAGTTCCTTAATGTATGTCTCTTATAGCATTAACAAATCCTGTGAAAAGAAAACAGATTCAATCATGCTTTTCTAAATTGGTTCTTGACAACAAAACAGAGCGGAGCACACTTGTTTACTCAACAAAACAGTTCAAGTCCACTGAGAGTTACAGTGTAAATCCATAAGAATTACACTGTAAAATCCTCAAAGGATTACAGTGTAAATCCACTGAGAATTACACTGTAAAACCCACTAAAAATTATGGTGTAAGTTCACTGAGAGATACAGTGTAAATCCAATAAGAATTATACTAAAAAATCCACTAAATGTAATACAAAAATAATCCAGCCCTACTCAAATTCAGATTACAAAAGGGTAAAAAACTGTCCCTACTCAAAAGCACTAAGGATTACAGTGTAAATCCAATGAAATTACACTGAAAAATATCAAGAGTTACAGTGCAAAAAACACTGAAAATCACAGTGTAAATCCACTAAAAATTACACTGAAATAATCAAGAGTTACAGTGCAAATTCCACTGAAAAATTACAGTCTAAATCCACTAAAAACTACATTGTAAATCCATTGAAAATTACACTGTAAAAATTAAGAGTTACAATGCAAGTCCGCTCGAAATTACAGTGCAAATCCACTAAAAACTACAGTGTAAATCCACTTAAGCTTACATTGTAAATCCACTAAGATTCCTCTGAACCCATAAAGAATTACATCACAAAATGCACTAAGGATACATCGAAAAATGCACTGAGAATTACACTGCCAAAAATCACCTAAATTGCTAAAGAAATTATACTATAAATCCACTGAGAATTACAGTGTAAAACCACTAAGAATGCACACTAAAATCCTCACTGTAATTACACTGAAATTAACACTGTAATTACAATTCAAAAGCAGTGTAATTCCACTGAAAATGCCCATAATAACTACACTGAAAATTCACTGAAACATACATTGTACTTACAATACAAATTTTAGTGAAATTACACTGGATTTCTAATAAAAAACATGAGTTTCAGAGACTGGAACAAAGTTTAATCACATTAAATTAGCTGTGATTACACTGATTTTTATAGTCACACAAACAATGAGCTAGATTCAGCATCTACATCCAAACAGGATGGATCCGTAGCGACAACTAAAGGAGGGATTGTACACACCTAGGAGCATCTACAACCAACCAGGAGGGATCCAGCAACAACTACAAGAGGGATCCACTAAAGAAATTGAACACAACTAGGAGCTACTCGTCACAGTGACAACTGGAGTGCAAATCGGGAGCACAAAAAATCAACAATATACAGGAAGGATCCACCACTACTGTAACGCCCTCGATGCGGCTATAGCTCCCACGTGTCGAGGCACGACTTAGAGGCATAACCGCATTGAAAGCAATGTCGCAAGTCAGGCAATCATTACAACATCCCATGTAATATATAATAAAAGGGGGAGATAACATAGTTGGCTTACACTCGCCACGTCACATCAGAGTACATAAATAACATCCATCATACAAATCACTCATGGCCCGACTACGGTGCCAAAATAGAAAAGACCCCCAACATGCGACAAGGTCCTGAATCGATAACCCCAACTAGGCACCACTACTGATCATCCGGAAAGGACACGTAGTATCGCTGAGAGTCCTCGTCGAACTCCCACCTGAGCTCGTAATCGTCAACTGGAGCAGAAACACCTGGACCTGCATCTGGAGTTGTAGTATCTGTGAGCCACAGGGACTCAGCAATCTCACACCCACGCGATCAAGACTATTTAAGCTTATAGGACAGGTACGGCAATATAAGTGGAGCTGCAGCAAGCGACTAGCATATATGGTGGCTAACTTATACGCAAAAGAGAGCGAGAAGAGAAGGCGAAGCACGAGCGAGAAGCTAAAGGAACATCCTGCGCAAGCATAACTCCAACATCGTGTCCACTTCCCGAACTCCGCCGAGAAGGGGCCATCACGGTAACACACACGGTTGATTCATTTTAATTAAGTTAAGTTAAAGTTATCTACAACCGGACATTAACAAATTCCCATCTGCCCATAACCGCGGGCACGGCTTTCGAAAGTTCAATCCCTGCAGGGGAGTCCCAACTTAGCCCATGACAAGCTCTCACGGTCAACGAAGGAATAGACCTCCACCCGGGACACACCGATCAGACTCGGTAACCCGGTACAACAAGACAATTCGACAGGTTAAAACAAGTCCAGCAACACCGCCCGAATGTGCCGACAAATCCCGATAGGAGCTGCACATATCTCTTTCTCAGGGCACACTCAGATGAGACTAGCTACGAGTAAAACCAACCCTCAAGTTTCCCCGAGGTGGCCCCGCAGGCAGCTCAGTTCGGACCAACACTCAGAGGGAGCACTGGCCCAAGGGGGGCTAAAATACGATGACCCTCGGGCTCCGGAAACCCAAGGGAAAGAGGCTAGGTGGCAAATGGTAAAACCAATGTTGGGCATTGCTGGAAAAGCTTTAATCAAGGCGAACTATCAAGGGGTTCCCATTATAGCCCAACCGCGTAAGGGACGCAACAATCCGGGAACATAACACCGATATGACGGAAACTAGGGCGGCAAGAGTGGAACAAAATACTAGGCGAGAGGCCGAGCCTTCCACCCTTTACCAAGTATATAGATGCATTAAGATAACATAGCAATATAATGATATCCCAACAAGTAAATAAATGTTCCAACAAGGAACGGCTCCAATCTTCACCTGCAGCTAACAACGCTATAAGAAGGCTGAGCAAAGCGGTAACATAGCCAATCAATGGTTTGCTAGGACAATGGTCGGTTAGAGGTTCAACATGGCAATTGGGAGGCTGACAAGCAAATGGTAGGCATCGTAGCAGTGGCAAAGCAAAAGAGCGAGCAAAATAGCATAGCAAAGATAGTAGTGATTTCGAGGGTATGATCATCTTGCCTGCACAGTTGTCAGAGTTGACTGGATCCTCACAAGCAAACTCAACGGGCTCCTCGGTAGCGAACTCGTCTCCCGGCTCTACCCAACAAGACAAACAAGCAACAAGGATACAATCAACCACGGGCAAGACCAAGCAATATGATGAAATGACGATATGCTATGCGGGATGCGATGCGGGATGCAAAATGCAAGATATGACAGGAAATGCATGAACCTGGCATCAACTTGGAAAACCAAGTGTGCCACTGGATGGAGGAGATGAAATCGCTTGAAAACGATATAAAGATCATTGAAATCGGAGTTACGGTTTGGAAATGGCAAGCGTTTTAAGATACGACACCGGTCTGCGATTTGCAGCAAGTAGGCATCTAAATGCAACGAAATGAACATGCTACAGCCACCAAACATGAAAACAAAATACATGGCAGTGATGTACACAAGATGGTTGACAAAACACTAGCACTGAGCGATAGGAAAATTCATCCATTAAGAGGTTCAAACAAGCATGGCTAAAACGCAAATGCAAAACAGATTCCAGACTTAGTGAAATTAACACTAGTCTGAAATTTCAGATCACGATGCTCTCTTCGGAGCAGCAAAACAACATGATAGAAAACCTGAACATGACAAGTAAGAACATGTCATGGAGCTACTCAACAAGCTTAACAAAACACCCAAAGTGACCTGGGGCCAAAAGGGTTCACAAAATACTCTACCGAGCTCACGAACATCGCTCGAACACAATCAGTTTTCAGACTTAGTGAAAACTGAGACACGCTGAAATATAACTCACGAAGGCATGTAAACGAGCTCGATGCACTCACTACGGTGCAAGTCATGGCAAGGAAAGCATATAACCAGCAAGAAGGCACAATGTGCTAGCTACACATGGCAAGAACAAAGGCATAGCATGCATGGAACACTAACGGTAGCATCGGCAAAATCGCAAACAAGTTGACGATCTGCCCAGATTAACAACGAAGCAAAAGTTGAGCTCGATTGAGTCAACCTAGAGCACTCCACATATGTAAACAAAGACATGGATGGATAGAGCATAACATAAATATCAAAACTCCCTTACTGATCATCCTCAAAAGAGGCACGGATCACTAGGAAACAAGCTGGACATATAGCATCATGAACTAAAATATCCCAGACTTAGTGAAAATCACTAAGTCCCTGAAATCTGCAATCTCAGGTACCTCTCTTCGCAAGCTTGCACAAGACAACACACACATCCTAAAAATACATGGGTGGCACCTCTGGAAAGAAGATAAAATGCTTAACAATTCATCCCAAAGGGGCACAGGCATATCATGCACGAATTAAACATGGCAAAAATGACAAAAGTGCATGATGAACTAACGGATCTGCAATTTAACTCACGAAGCCTCCTTCTAACAGAATTTTGGGTATCAAGATGACCTCAAATGCAAATGATGCAATGGAATGAAATGATGTACATGTCGAGACGAAGATTTTGATATATCATATGCCCAAAACGGAGCTACGGATGTGGAGATACGGGTCCTCGAACAGGAGCATATGGAGTAAAAATCTAGGGACTTAGTGAAAAAAAAACTACCCCAGGGTCCAGATCTAGGGTTCGGGCGCGCGGCCCGAGACGGCGGCGGATCTCGCCGGGATTCCTGTAGACGACGGCGGCGGCCGGAGAGGAAGTAGCCGGAGCGGGGAGGGGGGCCGGACGGCGAGGAGGAAGCGGCGCGGCGGGCGATCGCCGGAGCCGGGAGCTCCTCTCCCTGG
>NC_041392.1:558156254-558165936 GCF_002162155.2 Triticum dicoccoides | reverse complement strand
GGGGCCGGACGGCGAGGAGGAAGCGGCGCGGCGGGCGGTCGCCGGAGCCGGGAGCTCCTCTCCCTGGCGCGGGCGCCGGCGAGGGCTTGGGGCGGCGGGGCGAGGTGCTCCGGGCGGCGGCCGGCAATGGCGCCACGGCGGCCGGAGCGGGCGAGCGTCGCCGGGCTCGGGGGCGGCGACTGGAGGAGGAGGCGGGCGGCGTAGCGGGCCGGGAGGGCCCCGCACGGGCCTCGCGGGCCCGCGGGCGGCGGCGAACTGGGGACCGGCCCCGGGACACGTGGCGGCGGCGGATTCGTCCCGCGGAGCCAGGCGGACACGTCCGGCGCGCGATTTTTGTCCGGCGGCGGCGGGAGGAGTTGGATCTAGGGTTAGGGGGGAGAAGAACCGTGGATTTCGGAGGGGGGTGTATATATAGGCATAAGTGGAGCTAGGAGAGTCCAAATGAGGTGCGGTTTTCGCCCACACGATCGTGATCGAACGACCGACACGATGGAGCAGAGTTTGGTGGGTTTTGGGCCAAATTTGGGGGGGTGTTGGGCTGCAACACACACGAGGCCTTTCCTGTCCCTCGGTTAACCGTTGGAGTATCAAACGAAGTCCAAATGACCCGAAACTTGACAGGCGGTCTACCGGTAGTAAACCAAGGCCGCTTGGCAAGTCTCGGTCCAATCCGGAAATGTTTAAACCCCACACATGAAAGAAGACTAGAAATGACCACCGGAGGAGAACGAAGCGCCGGAATGCAAAACGGACAACGGGGAAAATGCTCGAATGCATGGGATGAACATGTATGCAAATGCAATGCACGTGAAGACATGATAAGAGATGCACGAAAAAAAAACACACGGAGACAAAGACCCAAACCCGAGAAATAAATATAACTTAGCGCCGGAGACGGCAAGAGTTGGATACAAATATGGAAAGTATATCTGGGGCGTTACAACACTCCACCACTACGAAAAGATCTCGTCCCGAGATCTAGGACTGAAAGAACTCCGGGTACTCCGAACGGAGGTGATCCTCTCGTTCCCAGGTGGCTTCACGGTCGGAATGGTGAGACCACTTAATTTTGAGAAATTTGATTGACTTGTTGCGAGTCTTGCGTTCAGTCTCTTGAAGAATAGCAACTGGGTGCTCACGATAGGAGAGATCTTCTTGGAGCTCAATGTCCTCGAAGTTGACGGTGCGGTCAGGAGTCTTGAAGCACTTTCGAAGCTGAGAGACATGGAACACATCATGAACATTTGCAAAGTTTGAAGGAAGCTCGAGTTGATAGGCGAGGTCGCCTCTCTTGTTGACAATCTTGAAAGGTCCCACGTATCTAGGGGCAAGCTTCCCTTTGATACCGAAGCGACGAGTACCTTTCATGGGAGAGACGCGGAGGTAAACATGATCTCCGATCTCGAAAGCCAATTCACGGTGCTTACTATCATAGTAGCTCTTCTGGCGGGACTGGGCTGCTTTGAGGTTATCACGAATGACTTTGCACATTTCTTCTGCCTCTGTGATTAGGTCATTGCCCAGCAGCTGACGTTCACCGGTTTCAGACCAGTTGAGAGGGGTACGGCACTTCCTGCCATATAGAATTTCAAAAGGGGCTTTGCCCGAACTTGCTTGAAAGCTGTTGTTGTATGAGAATTCAGCATAAGGAAGACAGTCCTCCCACTTCATGCCGAAGGAGATCACACAAGCCCTGAGCATATCTTCGAGAATCTGGTTGACACGCTCGACTTGACCGCTCGTTTGAGGATGGAAAGCTGTGCTGAAGCGGATGTTGGTGCCCATGGCCTTCTGAAAAGAATCCCAAAACTTGGAGGTAAAGATGCTACCACGGTCTGAAGATATCACTTGAGGAATACCGTGCAGAGAGACAATGCGAGAGGTATAGAGTTCCGCCAATTGAGCTGCAGTGATCGACTCTTTGATAGGCAGAAAATGAGCCACTTTGGTGAGCTTGTCGATGACAACAAAGATAGCATCATTGCCACGCTTGGACTTTGGAAACCCAGTCACGCAGTCCATTTCAATGTGGTCAAACTTCCATTCTGGAATGGCAAGAGGTTGGAGGAGACCAGCTGGCCTTTGGTGTTCTGCCTTCACTCTTCTGCAGACATCACACTCGTTCACGAATTGAGCGATCTCGCGCTTCATTCGAGTCCACCAATAAGCTTGCTTGAGGTCCTGATACATCTTCGTACTACCAGGGTGGATGGAGAGGAGAGAGTTGTGAGCCTAGTTCATGATCACCTTACGAAGTTCACCTTTGGGCACGACAATTCGATCCTCGAAGAAGAGAGTGTCCTTGTCATCAAGTCGGTAGCACTTGTACTTGGACTGACTCTTTGCAATACCAATCTTCACCTTCTTCACCATAGCATCAAGAAGTTGGGCTTGGCGAATCTGGTCTTCTAAGGTAGGAGAGACTTGAAGGTTGGCGAGGAAACCTTGAGGAACAACTTGCAGATTAAGTTTGCGGAAAGCTTCACAAAGCTCGGGTTGATAAGGCTTGAGAATCAGACTGTTGCAATATGCTTTTCTGCTCAAAGCGTCAGCAATCACATTAGCCTTGCCGGAGTATACTCGATACTCGGATTGTACTCTTGAATCATTTCGACCCATCGAGTCTGCCTGAGGTTGAGATTAGGCTGAGTGAAGATGTACTTGAGACTCTTGTGATCAGTGAAAATATCCACTTTCCTTCCCAATAGAAGATGTCTCCAAGTCAACAAAGCGTGCACAACTGCCGCCAACTCGAGATCATGAGTGGGGTAGTTCTTCTCATTAGGTTTCAACTGGCGAGAGGTATAAGCAACAACTTTCTTCTCTTGCATCAGTACAGCACCGAGACCTTGGAGAGAGGCATCACAAAAGACCTCGTACGGCTTGGTTTCATCAGGCGGAGTCAGAACTGGAGCAGTGATCAATTTCTCTTTCAAAGTGTTGAAAGCAATATCACACTCCGGAGACCAAACGTACTTGACGTGCTTCTGAAGAAGATTTGAGAGAGGCTTGGCGATCTTAGAAAAGTTTTCAACGGATCTTCTGCAATAGCTTGCGAGACCGAGGAAACTGCGGAGTTGCTTCACGTTCTGAGGAGGTTCCCAATTCACAATTGCGGACACCTTCTCAGGATTCACGGAAATACCCTTGGCAGAGATGATATGACCAAGATAAAGAACCTCATCGAGCCAAAATTCACACTTGGAGAACTTGGCGTAGAACTGATGTTCTCTGAGCTTGTCAAGAACCAAACGCAAGTGCTTGGCATGATCTTCCTTGTTCTTCGAGAAAACCAGAATGTCGTCGAGATAGACCAAAACGAATTCATTGGTGTAGGGGTTGAAGATGAAGTTCATCATGCGAGAGAACGTCGGAGGAGCGTTGGCGAGGCCAAAAGACATGACGGTGTATTCATATGAACCAAAGCTTGTCCTGAACGCCGTCTTGGGAATATCTTGCTCACGAATACGAATCTGATGATAGCCCATACGGAGATCGAGCTTGGAGAATACTTGAGCACCCTTGAGTTGTTCGAACAGCTCATTGATGTTGGGAAGTGTGTATTTGTTCTTGATGGTCTTCTTGTTTACTGGACGGTAATCAACACAAAGTCGACTCGATCCATCCTTCTTCTTCACAAAAAGAACACCACAACCCCACGGAGAAGTACTAGGCCGAATGAGACCCAATCTTTCTTGCTCATCGAGTTGTTTCTTCAACTCCTTCAACTCTTCGGGGCCGAGCTTGTAGGGACGTTTGCACACAGGTTCCGTGCCAGGCTCAAGTTCAATAACGAATTCAACTGGCCGGTTTGGAGGCATTCCTGGGAGCTCTTCTGGAAAAACGTCTTGATACTCACAAACAACCGGAATCTGCGAAATAGCATCCAATTCACCCTTCTCATTGAGAGAAAACAACCGGATGGTATTATCCCGAGCGGCAAAGATAATGACATCCTCAGACGAATGAGTCAGTTGAATCTGCCTGGCTGCACAATCAAGCTGAGCTTTATGCTTAGAGAGCCAGTCCATCCCGAGAATAAGATCGATATCCGAGTTGCCAAGAACCATTGGAGAAGCAAGAAACTTGAAATCACCCATCAAGATTGAAATATCCGGCACCTCCATACTGGAACCCAGTCGCTTAGCTGGAGAGACGACTTGCATAGCTCTAGGTAATGCCTTAGTGCTAAAATTGTTCTCCGATGCAAATGGAAATGACATGAAGGAATGCGATGCACCAGAGTCAAAAAGAACTTTAGCAGGAATATCATTAACAGAAAGGTTACCCATGATCACATCTGACGAGTCCTCTGCCTGGGCTGCATTCATCAAATTGACCTTGGCGTGCTTGGGATTATGCTTGACCACAGCTGTACTTGCCGATCTGACAGGAGGAGGAGGAGGAAGACGCCTCTGGTTGGTACACTTGTTGGCATAGTGACCCTTCTGTTGACACTTGTTGCACGTGACCTCTGAAAGTGGACGGTGATACGGAGCACTTGGTCTTGGCGCTTGAGACGAAGACTTGTTCTGAAAGCCTGGGTTGGGTGGGTGGGAGAAACCACTGCCACCTTTGCTCTTCTGCTGAAACGGCTGACGGAACGGAGGAGGAGGAAGCCAATACTTCTGCTGCTTGACCACTTGAGTAGAGGAAGACGGAGTAACATCTCTGGCACGCTTCCTGGAAGCATCACACCTCATCTGAGCAGCCTCTTGCTTCAGTGCCATGTTGTAGAACTCATCGTATCTCAACGGCTCAAAGAGGACAAGAGCGAGCTGAATTTCCTCACGAAGACCACCCCTGAACTGATAGATCATGCTCTTCTCATCAGGAACATCCTGCTTGGCAAAACGGGCGAGCTTCTGGAACAACTTGTTGTAGTCATAGACAGACAAAGAGCCTTGCTTCAGATTGCGGAATTCCTGACGCTTACTCTCAACCACACTTTGAGGGATGTGATGAGCGCGGAAATCTTGACGGAAATCGTCCCAAGTGATCAGACGTCGACCTCTGGAATCCTTGTACTGCTGGAACCACTCTGCAACCTGATCTTTGAGCTGGAAAGAAGCGAACTTGACGAAATCTTCAGGCCTGACGTTGCTGCATTCAAAATGCTTGCCCAGATCCACTAGCCAATCGTCAGCATCGGTAGCCTCAACACAACTGCTGAACGTCTTTGGGCCATTAGCAAGGAACTGGTTCAGTGTAGCAAAGTGGTGCTGATTATGGCCTTGATTCCCTTGACTGCCTTGATTGCGCTCTTGGAGAATTTGCATGATCAACTGTGTGTTTGCATTAGTAGCGGCCATCACAGCTTGCCATGCTTCCGGAGGAGGCGGAGGTGGAGGCGGATCAGGATTCGGAGTCGTGCGCATTGGAGGAGCCATCCTGAACAGGTTGACCACCATTAGCACATTGATAGACAACAATATAGAAGCTGAATCCAACGGAATGAAAATTGCAACATATAGTCTTCACATCCGAACAAAATGAACGAATGCATTCCTCTTCAAATGGTCACATATCCATAAATTGAGAAGCCACGAAGAATTAAGGTAGAGAAATAAATCAACAAGGTACGGATCAAGAACGAGTAATCGGTAAGAAATCTCAATCTCAAACCAATATCCGTGGAAGAAGAACTAGAGCTACTAGAATTCCCACCTATGAAACTCCCGAACCTTTCCGGTTATGCAATCAGGTGTTGGGGATACAGGGGAAGCACAATATCTCACCCAAACTAGCAAATCCTACATCCAGCTGTATCCATCCTTCAACACATAACCAAGAAAACTTCGGAAACCATCTACCTCAACCTTCGAAAAACATCCGTTATACAAGTTATGGCGATACTCCCGAACTCCCGCCCCAGTACTGGGTGGCGTCGAGGTTATCTCACCAACGAACTGCATAAAAGAGATTTTTGATGTCGGCGAACATATCTCAAGTATACCAGAATTGCAACGATAAAATTGTGACGACAACACCTCGGAGCTCAACTCCCCGGGACACTGCCACAACCCCTAAAGACAGGAGGCACCAAGAACAATGTTCTCGTCACAAAACCATCGGAACAAAACCAAGATACTCGCGTGATCCTAATTTTTTTTTAGTGAAATTTGAGAAGAGAAGAGTCAAAACTCTACGTCAGGATGCCTTACCAGAGCGATGAGGAGACTGGGAAGTAAAAGAATTCCTAAGCTCTCCGATATATAATTCCTAAGGACTCAAAACATTTTTCTAGACACAACTCGGCTGCTAAAAACGATCAAGCAATGGGGCTCCTAAGGTCGGGGAAGGCTCTGATTACCAACTTGTAACGCCCTCGATGCGGCTATAGCTCCCACGTGTCGAGGCACGACTTAGAGGCATAACCGCATTGAAAGCAATGTCGCAAGTCAGGCAATCATTACAACATCCCATGTAATATATAATAAAAGGGGGAGATAACATAGTTGGCTTACACTCGCCACGTCACATCAGAGTACATAAATAACATCCATCATACAAATCACTCATGGCCCGACTACGGTGCCAAAATAGAAAAGACCCCCAACATGCGACAAGGTCCTGAATCGATAACCCCAACTAGGCACCACTACTGATCATCCGGAAAGGACACGTAGTATCGCTGAGAGTCCTCGTCGAACTCCCACCTGAGCTCGTAATCGTCAACTGGAGCAGAAACACCTGGACCTGCATCTGGAGTTGTAGTATCTGTGAGCCACAGGGACTCAGCAATCTCACACCCACGCGATCAAGACTATTTAAGCTTATAGGACAGGTACGGCAATATAAGTGGAGCTGCAGCAAGCGACTAGCATATATGGTGGCTAACTTATACGCAAAAGAGAGCGAGAAGAGAAGGCGAAGCACGAGCGAGAAGCTAAAGGAACATCCTGCGCAAGCATAACTCCAACACCGTGTCCACTTCCCGAACTCCGCCAAGAAGGGGCCATCACGGTAACACACACGGTTGATTCATTTTAATTAAGTTAAGTTAAAGTTATCTACAACCGGACATTAACAAATTCCCATCTGCCCATAACCGCGGGCACGGCTTTCGAAAGTTCAATCCCTGCAGGGGAGTCCCAACTTAGCCCATGACAAGCTCTCACGGTCAACGAAGGAATAGACCTCCACCCGGGACACACCGATCAGACTCGGTAACCCGGTACAACAAGACAATTCGACAGGTTAAAACAAGTCCAGCAACACCGCCCGAATGTGCCGACAAATCCCGATAGGAGCTGCACATATCTCTTTCTCAGGGCACACTCAGATGAGACTAGCTACGAGTAAAACCAACCCTCAAGTTTCCCCGAGGTGGCCCCGCAGGCAGCTCAGTTCGGACCAACACTCAGAGGGAGCACTGGCCCAAGGGGGGCTAAAATACGATGACCCTCGGGCTCCGGAAACCCAAGGGAAAGAGGCTAGGTGGCAAATGGTAAAACCAATGTTGGGCATTGCTGGAAAAGCTTTAATCAAGGCGAACTATCAAGGGGTTCCCATTATAGCCCAACCGCGTAAGGGACGCAACAATCCGGGAACATAACACCGATATGACGGAAACTAGGGCGGCAAGAGTGGAACAAAACACTAGGCGAGAGGCCGAGCCTTCCACCCTTTACCAAGTATATAGATGCATTAAGATAACATAGCAATATAATGATATCCCAACAAGTAAATAAATGTTCCAACAAGGAACGGCTCCAATCTTCACCTGCAGCTAACAACGCTATAAGAAGGCTGAGCAAAGCGGTAACATAGCCAATCAATGGTTTGCTAGGACAATGGTGGGTTAGAGGTTCAACATGGCAATTGGGAGGCTGACAAGCAAATGGTAGGCATCGTAGCAGTGGCAAAGCAAAAGAGCGAGCAAACTAGCATAGCAAAGATAGTAGTGATTTCGAGGGTATGATCATCTTGCCTGCACAGTTGTCAGAGTTGACTGGATCCTCACAAGCAAACTCAACGGGTTCCTCGGTAGCGAACTCGTCTCCCGGCTCTACCCAACAAGACAAACAAGCAACAAGGATACAATCAACCACGGGCAAGACCAAGCAATATGATGAAATGACGATATGCTATGCGGGATGCGATGCGGGATGCAAAATGCAAGATATGACAGGAAATGCATGAACCTGGCATCAACTTGGAAAACCAAGTGTGCCACTGGATGGAGGGGATGAAATCGCTTGAAAACGATATAAAGATCATTGAAATCGGAGTTACGGTTTGGAAATGGCAAGCGTTTTAAGATACGACACCGGTCTGCGATTTGCAGCAAGTAGGCATCTAAATGCAACGAAATGAACATGCTACAGCCACCAAACATGAAAACAAAATACATGGCAGTGATGTACACAAGATGGTTGACAAAACACTAGCACTGAGCGATAGGAAAATTCATCCATTAAGAGGTTCAAACAAGCATGGCTAAAACGCAAATGCAAAACAGATTCCAGACTTGGTGAAATTAACACTAGTCTGAAATTTCAGATCACGATGCTCTCTTCGGAGCAGCAAAACAACATGATAGAAAACCTGAACATGACAAGTAAGAACATGGCATGGAGCTACTCAACAATCTTAACAAAACACCCAAAGTGACTTGGGGCCAAAAGGGTTCACAAAATACTCTACCGAGCTCACGAACATCGCTCGAACACAATCAGTTTTCAGACTTAGTGAAAACTGAGACACGCTGAAATATAACTCACGAAGGCATGTAAACGAGCTCGATACACTCACTACGGTGCAAGTCATGGCAAGGAAAACATATAACCAGCAAGAAGGCACAATGTGCTAGCTACACATGGCAAGAACAAAGGCATAGCATGCATGGAACACTAACGGTAGCATCGGCAAAATCGCAAACAAGTTGACGATCTGCCCAGATTAACAACGAAGCAAAAGTTGAGCTCGATTGAGTCAACCTAGAGCACTCCACATATGTAAACAAAGACATGGATGGATAGAGCATAACATAAATATCAAAACTCCCTTACTGATCATCCTCAAAAGAGGCATGGATCACTAGGAAACAAGCTGGACATATAGCATCATGAACTAAAATATCCCAGACTTAGTGAAAATCACTAAGTCCCTGAAATCTGCAATCTCAGGTACCTCTCTTCGCAAGCTTGCACAAGACAACACACACATCCTAAAAATACATGGGTGGCACCTCTGGAAAGAAGACAAAATTCTTAACAATTCATCCCAAAGGGGCACAGGCATATCATGCACGAATTAAACATGGCAAAAATGACAAAAGTGCATGATGAACTAACGGATCTGCAATTTAACTCACGAAGCCTCCTTCTAACAGAATTTTGGGTATCAAGATGACCTCAAATGCAAATGATGCAATGGAATGAAATGATGTACATGTCGAGGCGAAGATTTTGATATATCATATGCCCAAAACGGAGCTACGGATGTGGAGATACGGGTCCTCGAACAGGAGCATATGGAGTAAAAATCTAGGGACTTAGTGAAAAAAAACTACCCCAGGGTCCAGATCTAGGGTTCGGGCACGCGGCCCGAGACGGCGGCGGATCTCGCCGGGATTCCTGTAGACGACGGCGGCGGCCGGAGAGGAAGTAGCCGGAGCGGGGAGGGGGGCCGGACGGCGAGGAGGAAGCGGCGCGGCGGGCGGTCGCCGGAGCCGGGA
>NC_041392.1:558129300-558155468 GCF_002162155.2 Triticum dicoccoides | reverse complement strand
GGGTTTTGGGCCAAATTTGGGGGGTGTTGGGCTGCAACACACACGAGGCCTTTCCGGTCCCTCGGTTAACCGTTGGAGTATCAAACGAAGTCCAAATGACCCGAAACTTGACAGGCGGTCTACCGGTAGTAAACCAAGGCCGCTTGGCAAGTCTCGGTCCAATCCGGAAATGTTTAAACCCCACACACGAAAGAAGACTAGAAATGACCACCGGAGGAGAACGAAGCGCCGGAATGCAAAACGGACAACGGGGAAAATGCTCGAATGCATGAGATGAACATGTATGCAAATGCAATGCACGTGAAGACATGATAAGAGATGCACGAAAAAGAAAAACAACACACGGAGACAAAGACCCAAACCCGAGAAATAAATATAACTTAGCGCCGGAGACGGCAAGAGTTGGATACAAATATGGAAAGTATATCTGGGGCGTTACAACTACATATACATCAAACCACACACCTGCAACATCCAAAACATCTAGGAACCACAGCTACACAGGGGAAGGATTAACGGGTCTCCAGGAGAAGGTTCCGCAACATCCAAAACAAGCTACCCGTCAGGATTAACGGGTCTCCAGGAGAAGGTTGCGGGCCCGATAACGAACAAAGCAGCCTGAGGTGGGAAAAAAGGGAAAGCACGAATCTTGATAGAAGGATCGAACGGGCAGAAAAACGGATGAAAGCAAAAAGATTTCAGCCGGATGAAAATTAGCATTCCCGTTGCAAAAAAACTGTCAAGAACACGCCAATTGCATTTGGTCTCAAGGGGTGTGTTTGGTTGCCTAGAGTGAATAGTGCCTGCATTTCAGCCACATCTCACCAGAGTCTGCTTCAGCAAAAACAGGCAAGAAACCAACATCTACATGTTGTTTGGTTGCCTGCATTGCATCAATGGCCACTCTAGGGCATGTTGTTTGTTTGCCCGCATTTGTGCTTAAGGGGTGAGTAGATGCAAACCACAGCTGTTTGGCTACATACACGTTTGTGTTATGCTCACCCCATTCAAATGCGGTGGCCTTACCACCACATTAGGCATAACAACAGGCAGAGCACTAACAACACATAAACTAGCAGGTAAACAACAACTAACAGCAGATAAACAAACAACTAAACAGATATACTGCTAACAGGCACAGGTTTAAAGACAGCAGGGGCATTTCATGCCCCCTGCTTCACCACAGGGTGCCGAACCCTGGACAAAATATTAGCAAGTTCACAACAAGTTCTCCCATCACCGCAGCAAACTAACTACAAGTTCATACTAGCGAGTTCAAAGGGCAAAAGCAAGGTCACCGATGCAGTTGTGCCTGCTGCAGCGCACCCTACACCCGATGGAGCTGTCGCGGTTGTAGATTTGGACCTTGAGGCCTAGGCCGGAGATGCGCAGCACGACGAGGTTGCCGGGGACGATCCTGTGGGCGGCAGAAGTAATGCCAGCCCCGGCCAAGCACCATCTGCCCCCCTCCCCCGCAGTTCTGGACCTCAACCGATAACTTGCACCACTTGTTCGCCGAGATCTCGATGACGTGCGAGAGCCTGACCGGCAACCACTCCTTCATCACCTCCATGAACTTGGGAGGGATGACAAGCATGGCGAGATCCTCCTCGTCCTTGATTTGCACGTAAAAGCGAAGCGGCTCTTGGGACCTCTCCTCATGGCCGGTCCTAGGAGCTCGTCCCCTTGAACATGGGAGGCTCATGAAGGCGGCCCTGCCAGGCAGGTTCACCCTCTTGAGCCAGCGGTTCGTGGGGATGAAGTCCACGATGGCCTCGACGCCTTTGACGACATGGGCTCCTCCTCCAGTGATGTCCCACTCTATCTTCATCACCTTGTCAGTCAAGATGACATGGATTAGTAACATGGCATTGGCAACATGCTACATTTGTACTAGTACATAAAGTAGCAAACACATTGGTCCTAACTACCATGAAAACCATGCACGTAACGAAATCATGCAACATAGCATGCCATTTCCAGCACTAATCTAGCTAGCATGACCATGAACCCTAAGCATGAACATCAAACACAGAACAAGCATCATGAACATCAAAGACAACACCAATATAGCTGCATGCCCATAAACCCTAAGCATGAACATCAAACACCCACCAATCTAGATAACATGCACATGAACACTAAGCACGAACAACAAAGACAACCCCAATATGGCTAGCATCATGAACATGAAACACACACCAATCTAGATAACATGCACATGAGCACTAAGCATGAACATCAAACACAACACCTATCTAGGCCCTGTTTGTTTGGGCTTTTGCTTCTGCTTTCGTATCTTTTCCACTGTGACAGAAAAGCCATAGAAGCTCCTAAATAAGTGCTTTTGAAGCTTTTATGGCTTTTGATGAATCAATATAACAATATTTGGCCCCAAAAGCCATAAAAGCTCCAAAAGCACCTGTTTAGAAGCTTTTATGGCTTCTTGGCCAAAGTGAAAAAGCTGCAAAAAGCAGAAGCAGAAGCCCAAACAAACAGGGCCCTAGCATGCCCATGAACACATTGTACATCATGAATACTAAGCACTAAGCATGAACATGAAACACACCCCAATATTGCATGCCTACGAATACTGCTAAGCATGCACATCAAACACAAAACAAGCATGAACACTACCCTGTCTATGAACAGTACCGCCCAAGAAGGGATCAAATCCAACCGATTCATTGGCATGCTAATGATGAAAATCCTAATCTACAAATCTACGAGTAGATGGGAGATCTCGTTCTTACCGGAGCGGGTGGAGCTCGAGCGTACGCCGCCCGGGGAGAAAACCCTGACGGGAAGGAGATGGCGGGCGAAGAGGAGGAGGAGCCCCCAATGCCGACCGCCGTCGGCATTGGCCCGGTGCGCATGGTCGAGGAGGAGGGCGGCGTCCATGGGCCTGCCGTGTTGCCCGGATAAAACCCTCGGATGCCCCCCACCCACGGGGTTCCGAACAGCGGCGCGTTGGCCGCCCCCTCCGACGGCGCCACCAACCCAAGACCACGAGGTCCGGAAATAGCGGTGGAGCCGGAGCGGCGGGCACCGCATTGGCCTGATGAGGCCGCCCGATACGGAGAGGAGGCGGTGCGCGCAGAGCCCGCATGAGATCAACCCCGGAGTTCGCCAAGCCGGCAACCCACCGCTCGTGGATGAGGTTGTTGCCTACGCTGATGGGGGTCAGCGGACGACGCGGCGGAGGGCGACTCATCGGAGGAGAGGAGAGCAACGGGCGATGAGAGGAGAGTGAGGAAGCGTGGTGTGAAAGGAAGTGGGGCGGTGACACGAGGGAGAGGGGGAGTTATGAGCTGTCCCGTCCGTCTCCGGTACTCCCCAAGGCGTGCAGCGAAGAACCAAGCGAAGAACCACGCGTGGTCGCGCTTAGCCTAGCTGTGGAGAAACTGTCGATTCGGCAGTAGCTCATGGGCCTGACCCGGGACTGCTTTAAGTTTCCGGGTTGAGACGCCTGGTTGGCCCAATGCGAGCAACCAAACCCGTATGATGTCTTTTCTCAAAAAAAAAAAACGCGTATGTCTAAAAAAAAACCGCGTATGCTAGTCGGATTCAGAAAGAAGCCGAACCGAGCCAGATTCAGAATCGAACAAGCACGCCCGCACGCACGCACGGGGGCGTCCCTCCCTCCCCGCCTTAACCCCAACGGAGCCGGATTCAAAATTCGACCCGGATCGGTTGCCAGCGGACGTGGCCATAATAAAGCACGCCCCTAACCGCAGGTCCGGCCGTGCGCGGACGCAGATCGTTGTTCTCCGGCAACTCCTCGTCGAGTTCCATCCCTCCCACCAAGGTCGCCGAGTTCCGATGGCGGGGGCCGCCCGCAAGCACGACAAGGGGAAGATGCCGAAGGCCGCCGCCGTCGGCGACGACTGGCTGAACCGGCACGGGTTCCCGCACGGCTACCACTTCGTCCCGGACGACGCCGAGCTCCTCCGCCTCCTCGAGGACATGATCGCCGGCCGCGCTCTCCCCCACCCTCTCCCCAGCATCTTCCACGGCGTCAGGATCCGCAACTACCACCCCGCCGAGCTCCACGGTACCCCTCCTTTCTTTCATTCTTGCATTCTTTCTCTCTCCTTCTTCTCCGCTTCGTTTTAATCCGTGGTGATCCATCGATGCAATTCCGCGCGCGCCCATGAACCATGATACGATCGAATCGGAACCGATGGAGCAGAGCTGTACAAGGCGCACAAGGAGGCCGGGTCCATCTACTTCTACAACCAGAGGGAGTTCTCGGGGAGCGCCAGGGTGCGCCCGGGGCGCACCGCCAAGGACGGCTGGTGGAAGGCCTCGGGCGGCGGCCTGCCCTTGGTGCGCCGCGGCCTGGTCGTCGGCTATAAGCTCACCTTGGTGTTTTACGAGAAGAGGCCCGGCGACAAGCCTGACCAGAAGACCGACTGGATCATCAAAGAGTACACCATTGCCGGACCCAACAGGAAGGTAATTTTTCATCATCGTTCCCTTTGTTCCGTTCATCTTTTTTTAATCTGCGGGCATGCTCTGTTCACCGTTGAATGCACTACTGGTTTGAAAGTGAATCGCACAAAATATGCTTTATTAAGAATTAAATTTATTTTGCGAGGGAAAAATATTTTACCCATTTAGATATTTTTATCTGTTTGGTTTTTATTATTAGCTATCTTAGAGGTGCTCATAAGGTAGGGTGTGTGTGCGTCTGCGTTCATAGAGATGAGTGTATGCGAGCATCCGCGTCAATGTTATGCTTAAAAAATAGAGCATGGTATATTTTCATGTTGGGACAAAATCAAATATTTAATTGCTTATGGTTCAAATATATTAATTTTAGTTCAAAACGGTAACACTTATTTTTGAATCGAAGTGAGTAATATATACTTGATGTTCCAGGTGATGCTTCTTAGTTGTCAAATTTAATACATACTCTCCCTATTAGAAAACAACTGTCGTTGAAATGAGTGTATCATTTTTTCCCAAAAATTAGGGTTACCTCTGCATCAATTGATGCACACAACTATACTATTATTAAGCAAAGTAGCCACAAAGTATGCCGTTCAATACAAGTTTGCAAGCAAAATTGAATAAAAAGAATAAACTGCCACAACAAATAGAACAAGATGACTAGACATATATTCTATTGTTGGATCGCCATTCAAACCGGTTGTAAGTATCTCGTGCTATAGTCTTCAAACGGTTGCACGGATAGACCATATACTCCTTGACTTCCGCATGACTGCATAACCTGCAAAAAAATTGTGACAATTAATTTTGGACGAAAGTTGTATATGTTAGTAGAAACCTTTAGGCTGCTTATAGTGGGGAGTATCATATGCTAGTATAATTGATAAATAATTTAGATGACCTTATTTATTGTTATACATGACATATAATAGCACACCATCTATTATGACATAATATTGAACCGTCTTTTTCTTCATTTTATTTTAATTGCATTTGACCTGAAGTACGTAATTGTTATGATACCCTCATGAGCGAAGGTCTTATATCATAAATAATATTTTCATGGTAAACTTAACATTATGTTATCCTCACATTACCCAATCTAACTACCTGTTTATATATTTATTATTAGTGATAGTCCAAATTGAGAAAATATGTAGTGCTGCAACGCATTTGCATTCTACCATGCTACTATTTGATTACCAAATAGAGATGAAACAGTTGTTGTTTCATTATTCGGAGCAAATTTTAATTTTGCATTGGAATTTGAGTCAGATTTTACTCTTTTACGAGTCAATACTGCCACATGTTTGCATAACTTTTTGGGACATTGTAATGCTCAAATTTTGTATTAACACTATTTACATATATATAGAGGGAGAGTTCTCCAAATAGAGATGGTTGCTTTATAACATAAAAAGCGGGGGAAACCTTTTTCATCTTGATTTTGAAATATCTACCGGCTGTTGGGATTTCCTACCATGGCCGAATTTTGTATGATGCCACGCTTAACAAAATTAGTACTTTCAAGTGCTGAACATAACTGCTTCTAAACATGTAAGATTTGATTGGCCATGCATGCATGCATGCATACCGTGTCGCTGTGGATTATATTAATCGTTGTTTCCCCGTCACAGGCGTCGGAGATGGCCCTGTATCGCCTCTACAACAAGTCGGAAAACAGATCCAAGGAGAAGAAGAAAAAAGCTAAAGAAGAGAAAGCAACTCAAGAAGAAGAAAACACCTTTGCTTCTACCTGGGCGAAGGAGGAGGAAGAGGAGGAGGAGGAGGCGCCACCATCACCGCCGTATCTGCTCGCCGGAGGGACGACCTCGCAGGCGGAGGCCGGTCAGCCACGTGACTATCATCACTACTACGACTTGGGTGCCGCGCCGGGGCCAAGCACAAGCTGCTGGGTGCCGCCGGACGCTGGCTACACGGGGCCGACAGACACAGTCTGGACGCCGGACGCCGCAGGGACCTCGCAGGCACAGACCGGCCAACCACATGACTATCAGCAGTACACGTTCGGTGCCGCGGCGTCGGCACCTGGCTGGGATGCGCCGGGGCCAAGCAGCAGCAGCAGCAGCTGGGTGACGCCGGCCGACACAAAATTCTACTTGCAGCTGCAGCACGCCGGAGGGCCTGCGTACATCTGGGACGACCATAAGCTGACGCCTCTGGTGCCGTCAGGACCAGCACCCCCTGCGCATGACCTGCCGGCGTCGCAGCAGCACTCTGACCACCAAGAAGAAACCGCAGGCCCGTCGAAGACGCAGACCCCGCCACCACCGCCGGCGCCGGCTGCTCAGGGCGGCTACCTGGATGATGAGTTCGACGTTTGGTGCAAGGCGCAGCAGGTGGCCGCGAGTCCCGCCTTCCACATGCCCGGCGGCATAGATTCGCAGCAGGTGGCCGCGAGTCCCGCCTTCGACATGCCCGACGGCATAGATACGCAGCAGGTGGCCGCGAGTCCCGCCTTCGACATGCCCGACGGCATAGATCCGCAGCAGGTGCCCGTGAGTCCCCTCCCCATGCTCGAAGACATCGATTTCGCCGCCTTCCTCAAGGATATACCGATGATGCCTACCGACGAAAACAACGAGCGCCTTTCGTGCACATTAGATGAGCTCCTCTTCCCCAAGATGGAGGGCGACGCGCCGCCACCGAGCCCGCCAACTTCGATGGGCAACAACAACCAGGTTTAGAGTTAGCAGAAACCAGCAAAGCAGCAACTTCGATGGCAGCTAGTTGACTTGCAGTGTTTGTTCACATTTCATGGTGTTTCATCACATTTGGCAGTTTCATTTGTATTCAAATCACCATACTGTTGTACGTTTTCTTTGTACTGTTCTACGTGAGAAGCAATTTATTCTCGGACATGATTGGGTTATATTATTACATGTTTTTAAATCCAGTTAGGTTGTGACTCATGTGGCAACGATGATGGTAGCAAGAGAAGTTGGGTCATGGGCTCGTGGCATTGTGCCTCGTCATCCACCGCCAACCATATGTTGAGTTTGTCCTTACAACTTCCTGTTGTGTACCGGTGAAATTCGGAGAGGCACGCAGGTGCAGGGTACGCACCTGCGCAGCCCTGTACAACCGGTGATATGGGCGGTGATATGAAATCTTGTTTCTGGCGAAATTGTTTGAAACATAGATAAAAATTTCGAGCCCTGTCTATGGCACACAATATACACGTTTATTTTTTGTACTAATACTTCATACAACCGGATGAGTGCAGGGTGGTCGTGTTGTTTGGCATCGTGGCGGCGTCGACGGTTGACAGACCTGACAAGGATGATGCTGATCTCTTTTCTGAAGACGTGTCAGCGGTATGATGGTGGTGGCGGCTTTTGAAGCGTGTGTAGACGGTGTACACTTTGGCTCTGCTGCACCGGGTGTTTGCTCTTGGTACGTCATGCGGGCGGATCAACGGTGACCCCGGCTCTAGATGATGGGGTGTGAGAGCATTCCCCATTGTTGAGTTCATAGATGTGGGTGATGCTTTCAGATTGTTTGATTTATGTATTTATCAGACTTTTGTTTAATAATTAATAATATAGCTTGTGTATCCCTCAACACAGAAGCCGAGGCTTGCTCCTCTTTTCAGAAAAAAAGTCCAACCGTCCTTATATGTCGCTCTTCCTATACGTTATTTTTATCTCCCCGTCCTTTTCATTACATTCTTTATTCTTCAACCAGCTCTTCTTCTTAAGTAGTGATTCATCCATGGCACCGACCTTATATTATTTTTAGGGAGATTTTACGGTGCATTATAATACACCAGAGCACTTGTATTATATGGCCGATCTAACGGATGAGAATAATTGGGCCTTTTTAAGCCCAAGGATATTTTCGACCTAATTTTTTACCTTTAATCGGCCCAATTTGATCTAGGGGTATTATCGTCCTAAATTTTTCGATTAAATTAATTGCACTAATAAAGCACTTCATTATAGAGGTCCCATCATCGTGCGTACTCTTTTGAATTTCGGTTCGAGCGGTTCGTCCTCTCTCCTCCTCTCGAGCCTTAACCTCGGGCGCCCTCGATCGCCGCCGATCGCCTCTGGCGCCCTCGATCGCCCCCGGCGCTCTCGATCGCCGCCGATCGCACTCGCCGTGTCTACCCCTCCTGCTCCTACTCCCCCTCACTCCCTCCATCGCAAGTCACCCCAGTCGGGTCGCGGCGCCAGATCCTTCCCCGAGTAGACGCCACCTTCCCCGACCCGAGAGGCCACATCATCCTCATCGACGTGCATCAACTTTTTCACGCCGGATCTTCGCTGTAAGTGCCTAGCCATCTCAAATCTTTTCTGGTCCCTTCTGCATATAGAACCAATAGGGGCCGGATTTGATTCGGGTTTAGGATATGTCATGTGAGGTTTAGGGTTTATCGTTTCAGAAAGTTGTGAGGAGATTTCGGTCGGATTTGGTTAGGGTTTAGGATATGTCATCTGAGGATTAGGGTTTATCTTTTCAGAAAGTTGTGATGAGATTACGATTGAAAGGAAGTGTAAGTCGGATGTAGCTACGACATATTGAAGGACTTAGTTAGGATTATGTGGCATGAGAAAGTTGTCAGCAGATTTGGATTCAACTTTTGAATTGAGTTTCGAGATATTTTGGATTTAGTTAGGAGATAATTATTTTGTATGGAGTTTGGACTTATTTTGGATTTAGTTAGGAGATAATTTGGATTTAGTTACGACATACTTTTGGATTTTGTTACGAGATAATTTGGTTTAGTTAGGATATAATTTTGAATGGAGTTTGGAGATAATTGATCTATCAGGGTGGATCTATCAAGGCATTTGAAGGACTCGTGGACTTTGGATTTAGTTAGGAGATCATCAGTTAGAGCTAGTACAATCAATTACAAATTTCTGGATTTAGTCAGGGCATATTTACTTACAGCTTTTGAAGGACTGAGTTAGGTACATGAATCCAATATGAAAAATTAAATCAATTATTTAAGCAAAGTAGTGCATAATTTCGGTAATGTATGCTATTCATCCGTAACATTGACTATCTGTTTCCGCTGGCAGCATAACGACATGGATGATAAAGGCAACGATGGAAAAAACTTGGGTGATACAGGCAAGGACGACAAGGACATGGGTCATAGAGGCAACAAAGGCAAAGGCATGGACCCCAAAGGAATGGATGGTATGTGCATGGATGATAAGGATAATGAGGATGCAGGCAAGGATGGCATAGACATGGATGATGTACACATACAAGGTAAAGGAATTGATAATAAAGGCATGGCTGGTTCAGACCTGAATGAGTGTATGGAATACTTAGAGATTGTGAAGAAGACGTTCAGGACCGAGGAAGAAGCCTACATGTTCTACGTAGGCTATGCGAGAAAAAAAGGATTTGGTGTTAGAAAGGATGATCTGAAGTACAGGGGTCCGGGTTCGAAACAAAATGCATACAGAAGGACATACAAGTGTTGCAAACAAGGATGGCGGGCCCTTAAGCACTTTAACAGAACTGAAAGAAAAAGAACACCGAGGGGTCTTTCTCGGTGTGGGTGTCCCGCTCTTTTTCAGGTTGAGCTACAAGATAGCAGTGGCCTCTGGTTCGTCAAGAATTTTGTGGACAAGCATAACCATCTGTTTGTCCCTGCTGACTTGACTCCGTACTTGTCGGCTCATCGTAGAATGACTGACGCACAAAAGGTCGATGTCATCGAGTATGTTGTCGGTGGACTTCGAACACACCAGATTATGAATGTAATGGAGAAGAATGCCGGAGGTCCCAACAAGCTTGGATTTATAGATCGAGATCTATACAACCATGTTTCAGTCCAGAAGAAGCGCAAGATAGAAGGCAGTGACACTAGATATTTGCTCACCTATATGATTGCATAGAAAAAAGCAGACCCGAAATTCTTTTTCAAATACACAAAAGGCAGCGAAGGCCATTTGAGGAACATATTCTGGGCTGACTCACAACCCCGCATCGACTATGTTGCCTTTGGTGGTGTCGTGGTGTTCGACAGTACATATCGTTCTAACAAGTACATGCTTCCGTTTGTTCCATTTGTTGGTCTGAACCATCACTGCAACACAGTTTTGTTTGGGGTCGGTCTAGTGTCAGACGAGACAGTTGCATCATACCAGTGGCTTCTTCCTGTATTTTTGGAGGCAATGTCCCAGACGGCACCAATTTCAGCAATCACCGATGGGGACGGTGCAATGGCTAAAGCAATAGCTACTGTCTGGACCGAAACAGATCATCGTTTGTGCACGTGGCATATCGAGGAGAATATGGTAATGCACCTCCGCAAGGAAAAGCTGGAGCAATTTAGGGAATTCATTTACCGTCGTTGGGATGTTGATGAGTTTGAGAAAAGATGGGAGGCTTATAAGGTTCGGTTCAAAATAAAACCAACGGGCAAGAGGTCGTCATGGGTTAACAGGATGTACGAGCTGCGACACAAATGGGCTGCTGCGTACACAAAGGGTAGATATTTCCTAGGCATGATGAGTAATCAGAGGAGTGAGTCTCTCAACTCAAGGCTTCATGTGCACCTGAACAGGAAGATGCAGCTTGTTGATTTGTTGCAGCATGTTGAGCACTGTGTATCCATAATGCGTAAGACTGAAGCAACATTAGACGCAATAGCAACACATATGATACCCTTCACTAAGCTGAATGCACACCCTCTGGAGATTACTGCCTCTTATATTTATACAACTGTGATGTTTCCAAAGGTAAAGCGTCAGATTGTCGAAGGGACAAATTGGCAGGTCACGGAGCGGGTAGCATGTGATGGTTTGGTCGTGTTTGGAGTTTTGCGTAAAGCCCCATATGATAAAGTCCCATATGGCAGGGATGCTAGAGAATTGCAAGGTAAGGAAGGTAAGTATGCTGAGGACTTGCATGCAAAAAAATTGGATGCTGAGGATCCCAATGACTTGGAAGGTAAGGATGCTGAGGACTTGCATGCAAAAAATTGGATGCTAAGGATCCCAATGACTTGGAAGGTAAGGATGCTGAGGACTTGCATGCAAAAAACTTGGATGCTGAGGATCCCAATGACTTGGAAGGTAAGGATGCTGAGGACTTGCATGCGAAAAACTTGGATGCTGAGGATCCCAATGACTTGGAAGGCAAGGATGGTGTGGACTTGCATGCCAAAAACCTGGATGCTAAGGATCCCAATCACTTGGAAGGTAAGGACAGTGAGGAGTTGGAGGCAAAAAAGTTGGATGCACAAGGCGTGGATGCTAAGCCTGCGGATTTTATATATCACGTGACTTGTCTGTTTACAGGAGCAAGACTGGATGATGTAGCTTGTAAATGTAAAATGTTGGAAAGTCAGGAGTATCCACGCGCACATATATTCTGCGTTCTGGATCATCTTGGTGTACGCACATTTCCAAAAAAAAATGTCAAGAAAAGATGGACAATGCAGGCCAAGCCAGCGTTCCCTTCTTCGAGGACTGCGAATACTCATGTATGGTCTGATCACATGAATAAGTATCATCAACTACGCAACATGGCTAGTGACGCTTTATTCACAGCCGCAGCTAGCGATTCACAGTCAGAACAAGTGATGGAGTTCCTCCGGAGTATATTGGTTGATGGAGAAAAACCTGATTTGGATGAAGGCCATAAATCGTTTGTTCCTTTGCCGGCATACTTCTCTGCTGCTCGCGAATGCTGCACTGATGACGTGGAAAATCCAATCAAAATAGTTCCAAAAGGGAGACCAACTACCGAAGAATCGAACAAGAGGATTAAATCCAGGTGCGAGCGGATGAGAGCGAAAAAAAGCAACGAAGTTAGTGCACATGTTTATCTCATTGTTCATTTCCATACATGCTTACAATGTTAATATGTTCTCTCTTTTTCTTCAATTTACTCAGGAATGAATCGGGGAAATCAAAGGTCACAAGGAGGAAGAAGTGAAAAGACAAAGACTCAGAGACAAAAGAAGACACAGATTCAGATATAGAAGAAGAGGAAGATTCAAAAAAAGCAACAAAGTTAGTGTACATGTTTATCTCATTCATTTCCATACATGCTTACAGTGTTAATATGTTCTCCCGGAGAGTGTTCACATGTTTTTCTTCAATTTACGCAGGAAAAAATCGGGGAAATCAAATAGCACAAGGAGGAAGAAGCAAAAAGAAGAGACAGAGTCAGATACAGAAGAAGAGACAGAGGCAGATACAGAAGAAGAGACAGAGGCAGATACAGAAGAAGAGGAAGATTCAGGTACAGAAGAAGAGGATGATTCAGGTACAGAAGAAGAGGAAGATTCATATGCAGAAGAAGAGGGAGATTCAGATGCAGAAGAAGAGGGAGATTCATATGAGGAAGAAGAGGAAGATTCAGATGCAGAAGATGGTGGGCTGAGGAGGGCTAGAAAGAGACCATTGGAGGTTGCAGAAGAGGATTACGCAAAACCAAACAAGTGGGCATTAGCACAATTGTGCGTACTTAAACATGTTTTCGAATGCTGGCTGCAGATTCATCTATTTCATTTTTGAAGAAAATGCAAGGGCGCTCCAAATGTCAATGCTGGGAGGACGAAAAAGAACGATGACAAGGGTGCGCGAGGATAACCAGTGAAGTTACTGTCTATACTTACATGTCCGCTCTAGAAGTCGGGTATTTGCTAGTACTGGTTGACGTTTCTTAACTTTTCCAGGAAAGACTCTAGTAAGGGCGGTAAAGAACAGGCCAAAGGGGTGATGAAGACAAAAAGGCCTGATAGGAATGTACCACAGGCTGAGCGAATAAGAGCTGTCAAGTTAGCTTCTGTAGCTATGAAGAGAAAATCAGTGAAGTTAGTGTTTTTTCTGTTATAGTGTATTGTACATGCTCAAATCTTCTTTGCTATCCTATTAACAAACGTTGTTTCATGCAGGAAAGCTAAAGTGAAGTCGAGACAGGATGTTTAGATGCACAGGGTCAAGCAGAGAAAATAAAAGGATTTCAGGGGTCGAAAAATTGAGAACAAACTAAAGTAGACAGTTTTCCATGTCGTGATCCACCTTGTTTCTCATGTATTAGACCTATTTGATGGACTGCCACTATTTTTCTGAATTCCTCTTTTGATTGGTACACCCTCATTTTATTATGGACGGGTCGACATGGTAGGCTAGTTATGATTTATCAACATGGATGAAACAATGCATTTTTAGTGCAGTTAGTTTTCTATATTCTTTTCATTTTTTACATAATATATTGCTGAAATTTGTTCAAAGTGTAGTCAAATTTCATACTTGAAATATAAAATAGAAACCGAAATTTTTTATATATAAGAAAATAGAACGTTAATAGAAACCTCGTTTTCAAATAACATTGAAAATCGTTTATTTTCAAATAGAAAATAAGCATACTGATATTTTAAAAATAGCATGCTCATTTGAAAAAAACATGTTCAATTGAAAATAAAATATAATGAATATGCTGATTTAAAAATATCATGCTGATTTTAAAAATAGCATGCTGACTTTAAAATTATGCTACTTTTAAAATAACATGCTAATTTCAAAAATAGCATGCTAATTTTAAAAATAGCATGGTACTTTTAAAAATATAATGCTCTTTTCAATATGCTAATTTTAAAACAGCATGCTGTTTTTGAAATCAGCATGATATTTTTAAAAAATAGCATGCTTATTTTAAAAATATAATGTTTTCAATATGCTACTTTTAAAATAGCATGCTGATTTCAAAAATAGCATGCTGATTTTAAAAAAATAGCATGTTGATTTCAAAAATAGCATGCTGATTTCAAAAATAGCATGCTGATTTCAAAAAAATCATGTTCTTTTGAATATGTTGTTTTTAAAAATAGCATACTGATTTCAAAATAACAGCCTCATTCTAAAAATACAACGCTGTTTTTAAAATATAACGTTGTTTTTAAACTGATTTTAAAAAATACATGCTTTTTAAAATATGCTGTTTTGAAAGCAGTGTGCTGATTTTGAAATCAGCATGCTATTTTTAAAAACAATATATTCAAAAGAACTCGTACTAGCCAACACACAAACCTCGTTCAAAAATGAAAGTAGTGTCTAATCCATTTGAAACCCGGTTAGATTTGATTCTAAAAATACTAGCATCACTGTGGCAAAAAAAAGGAAATATAATTGTAGTCCATAAAGGTAATTATATCAAGGAGGGTACCAGGGTGTGTTATATATACAGACTTGCATAGCAAGTACATTACGCCACATAGGGGTCATACTACCACCAAGTTACTGCCAAGTTCCACTTAGTGGACGATCTTCATATCCAGTCGGACCCAAAAGTTATACCACCAAAGTACCAGTTACTACCAAGTACCAATTACTACTAAGTTGCACTTACTGGACCCTAAAGCTGATACTACCAACTTGGAGTTACTGGCTAGTACATACAGATTATAAAACTAGCGTCAAACTACTGCGGTGGGTCAACGAATCCTCATGCCACTAACCATGTTCACCCTAAGCCCACCTCCAGTCCTTTCCATGAACCTGAAGATAGCCATTTGATCTTCTTTTATTCTGGCGCCCTCAACGACTTCTCTCCAGTTCTTTGTCATGATCGCTCGCCCATCCTTCTTGGCCATCTTGAACAAGACCTTTTTATTACCTTCAAAATGTTCGCTGGTGACACGCACAACCATGGGATTTCACAGATAATCTTTGAGGTAGGCCTGACTGTACTCCTTTGAGAAGCACTGATTGCACAGGGAAATAAATAATGTTACATAAAAATGAAGTATAATTTGCACACAAAAAAGTAAGAATGATTTGCACAACCACGCCCGTCCTCCTCTCTGTCTCTACATGATGGCATTTTCACTAGTGAAGTATGACTTGCAAAAAGAAAAGTCCAAGTGTTTACCATCTTGCTCTTCCCTCTGATGACTACCGAGCGAGTGACGGTGCTAACATAGTATGGTATGGGAGGTTGGCACTGCTTTACTATGGATTTGAGATAGTCCCACCGATCCTCGTTTAGCAATATATGGTTGCCGTAGAAGATGCGATCCTCGAAAGTTCCTTTTCTCACATGGTATCCCGGACCTGTATCAAAAAAATAAGATGACAGAGTAGTAAATAATTTCATATGTAAGATCTAGAACATCAGCACTGGGTTAATGATCAATGCCTACTCCAATGATCAAGAAATGAAGGACATAGATAACCCAATCACATCCACCCAGCAATATCTCGTAGAAACATGGGCAAATAATAAAATGGTTATTATTATATTTCTTTGTTCATGATAATTGTCTATTGTTCATGCTATAATTGTGTTATCCGGAAATCGTAATACATGTGTGAATACATAGACCACAACACATCCGTAGTGAGCCTCTAGTTGACTAGCTCGTTGATCAAAAGATAGTCATGGTTTCCTGACTATGGACATTGGATGTCATTGATAACGGGATCACATCATTAGGAGAATGATGTGATGGACAAGACCCAATCCTAAGCATAGCTCAAAGATCGTGTAGTTCGTTTGCTATAGCTTTTCCGAATGTCAAGTATCATTTCCTTAGACCATGAGATTGTGCAACACCCGGATACCGTAGGAGTGCTTTGGGTGTGCCAAACGTCACAACGTAACTGGGTGACTATAAAGGTACACTACAGGTATCTCCGAAAGTGTCTGTTGGGTTGGCACGAATCGAGATTGGGATTTGTCACTCCATATGACGGAGATGTATCTCTGGGCCCACTCGGTAATGCATCATCATAATGAGCTCAATGTGACCAAGTGGTTGATCACGGGATCATGCATTATGGCACAAGTAAAGTGACTTGCCGGTAACGAGATTGAACGAGGTATTGGGATACCGACGATCGAGTCTCGGGCAAGTAACGTACCGATTGACAAAGGGAATTGTATACGGATTGATTGAATCCTCGACATTGTGGTTCATCCGATGAGATCATCGAGGAGCATGTGGGAGCCAACATGGGTATCCAGATCCCGCTGTTGGTTATTGACCGGAGAGTCGTCTCGGTCATGTCTGCGTGTCTCCCGAACCCGTAGGGTCTACACACTTAAGGTTCGGTGACGCTAGGGTTGTTGAGATATTAGTATACGATAACCCGAAAGTTGTTCGGTGACTCACAACCCCGCATCGACTATGTTGCCTTTGGTGGTGTCGTGGTGTTCGACAGTACATATCGTTCTAACAAGTACATGCTTCCGTTTGTTCCATTTGTTGGTCTGAACCATCACTGCAACACAGTTTTGTTTGGGGTCGGTCTAGTGTCAGACGAGACAGTTGCATCATACCAGTGGCTTCTTCCTGTATTTTTGGAGGCAATGTCCCAGACGGCACCAATTTCAGCAATCACCGATGGGGACGGTGCAATGGCTAAAGCAATAGCTACTGTCTGGACCGAAACAGATCATCGTTTGTGCACGTGGCATATCAAGGAGAATATGGTAATGCACCTCCGCAAGGAAAAGCTGGAGCAATTTAGGGAATTCATTTACCGTCGTTGGGATGTTGATGAGTTTGAGAAAAGATGGGAGGCTTATAAGGTTCGGTTCAAAATAAAACCAACGGGCAAGAGGTCGTCATGGGTTAACAGGATGTACGAGCTGCGACACAAATGGGCTGCTGCGTACACAAAGGGTAGATATTTCCTAGGCATGATGAGTAATCAGAGGAGTGAGTCTCTCAACTCAAGGCTTCATGTGCACCTGAACAGGAAGATGCAGCTTGTTGATTTGTTGCAGCATGTTGAGCACTGTGTATCCATAATGCGTAAGACTGAAGCAACATTAGACGCAATAGCAACACATATGATACCCTTCACTAAGCTGAATGCACACCCTCTGGAGATTGCTGCCTCTTATATTTATACAACTGTGATGTTTCCAAAGGTAAAGCGTCAGATTGTCGAAGGGACAAATTGGCAGGTCACGGAGCGGGTAGCATGTGATGGTTTGGTCGTGTTTGGAGTTTTGCGTAAAGCCCCATATGATAAAGTCCCATATGGCAGGGATGCTAGAGAATTGCAAGGTAAGGAAGGTAAGTATGCTGAGGACTTGCATGCAAAAAAATTGGATGCTGAGGATCCCAATGACTTGGAAGGTAAGGATGCTGAGGACTTGCATGCAAAAAATTGGATGCTAAGGATCCCAATGACTTGGAAGGTAAGGATGCTGAGGACTTGCATGCAAAAAACTTGGATGCTGAGGATCCCAATGACTTGGAAGGTAAGGATGCTGAGGACTTGCATGCGAAAAACTTGGATGCTGAGGATCCCAATGACTTGGAAGGCAAGGATGGTGTGGACTTGCATGCCAAAAACCTGGATGCTAAGGATCCCAATCACTTGGAAGGTAAGGACAGTGAGGAGTTGGAGGCAAAAAAGTTGGATGCACAAGGCGTGGATGCTAAGCCTGCGGATTTTATATATCACGTGACTTGTCTGTTTACAGGAGCAAGACTGGATGATGTAGCTTGTAAATGTAAAATGTTGGAAAGTCAGGAGTACCCACGCGCACATATATTCTGCGTTCTGGATCATCTTGGTGTACGCACATTTCCAAAAAAAAAATGTCAAGAAAAGATGGACAATGCAGGCCAAGCCAGCGTTCCCTTCTTCGAGGACTGCGAATACTCATGTATGGTCTGATCACATGAATAAGTATCATCAACTACGCAACATGGCTAGTGACGCTTTATTCACAGCCGCAGCTAGCGATTCACAGTCAGAACAAGTGATGGAGTTCCTCCGGAGTATATTGGTTGATGGAGAAAAACCTGATTTGGATGAAGGCCATAAATCGTTTGTTCCTTTGCCGGCATACTTCTCTGCTGCTCGCGAATGCTGCACTGATGACGTGGAAAATCCAATCAAAATAGTTCCAAAAGGGAGACCAACTACCGAAGAATCGAACAAGAGGATTAAATCCACGTGCGAGCGGATGAGAGCGAAAAAAAGCAACAAAGTTAGTGCACATGTTTATCTCATTGTTCATTTCCATACATGCTTACAATGTTAATATGTTCTCTCTTTTTCTTCAATTTACTCAAGAATGAATCGGGGAAATCAAAGGTCACAAGGAGGAAGAAGTGAAAAGACAAAGACTCAGAGACAGAAGAAGACACAGATTCAGATATAGAAGAAGAGGAAGATTCAAAAAAAGCAACAAAGTTAGTGCACATGTTTATCTCATTCATTTCCATACATGCTTACAGTGTTAATATGTTCTCCCGGAGAGTGTTCACATGTTTTTCTTCAATTTACGCAGGAAAAAATCGGGGAAATCAAATAGCACAAGGAGGAAGAAGCAAAAAGAAGAGACAGAGTCAGATACAGAAGAAGAGACAGAGGCAGATACAGAAGAAGAGACAGAGGCAGATACAGAAGAAGAGGAAGATTCAGGTACAGAAGAAGAGGATGATTCAGGTACAGAAGAAGAGGAAGATTCATATGCAGAAGAAGAGGGAGATTCAGATGCAGAAGAAGAGGGAGATTCATATGAGGAAGAAGAGGAAGATTCAGATGCAGAAGATGGTGGGCCGAGGAGGGCTAGAAAGAGACCATTGGAGGTTGCAGAAGAGGATTACGCAAAACCAAACAAGTGGGCATTAGCACAATTGTGCGTACTTAAACATGTTTTCGAATGCTGGCTGCAGATTCATCTATTTCATTTTTGAAGAAAATGCAAGGGCGCTCCAAATGTCAATGCTGGGAGGACGAAAAAGAACGATGACAAGGGTGCGCGAGGATAACCAGTGAAGTTACTGTCTATACTTACATGTCCGCTCTAGAAGTCGGGTATTTGCTAGTACTGGTTGACGTTTCTTAACTTTTCCAGGAAAGACTCTAGTAAGGGCGGTAAAGAACAGGCCAAAGGGGTGATGAAGACAAAAAGGCCTGATAGGAATGTACCACAGGCTGAGCGAATAAGAGCTGTCAAGTTAGCTTCTGTAGCTATGAAGAGAAAATCAGTGAAGTTAGTGTTTTTTCTGTTATAGTGTATTGTACATGCTCAAATCTTCTTTGCTATCCTATTAACAAACGTTGTTTCATGCAGGAAAGCTAAAGTGAAGTCGAGACAGGATGTTTAGATGCACAGGGTCAAGCAGAGAAAATAAAAGGATTTCAGGGGTCGAAAAATTGAGAACAAACTAAAGTAGACAGTTTTCCATGTCGTGATCCACCTTGTTTCTCATGTATTAGACCTATTTGATGGACTGCCACTATTTTTCTGAATTCCTCTTTTGATTGGTACACCCTCATTTTATTATGGACGGGTCGACATGGTAGGCTAGTTATGATTTATCAACATGGATGAAACAATGCATTTTTAGTGCAGTTAGTTTTCTATATTCTTTTCATTTTTTACATAATATATTGCTGAAATTTGTTCAAAGTGTAGTCAAATTTCATACTTGAAATATAAAATAGAAACTGAAATTTTTTATATATAAGAAAATAGAACGTTAATAGAAACCTCGTTTTCAAATAACATTGAAAATTGTTTATTTTCAAATAGAAAATAAGCATACTGATATTTTAAAAATAGCATGCTCATTTGAAAAAAACATGTTCAATTGAAAATAAAATATAATGAATATGCTGATTTAAAAATATCATGCTGATTTTAAAAATAGCATGCTGACTTTAAAATTATGCTACTTTTAAAATAACATGCTAATTTCAAAAATAGCATGCTAATTTTAAAAATAGCATGGTACTTTTAAAAATATAATGCTCTTTTCAATATGCTAATTTTAAAACAGCATGCTGTTTTTGAAATCAGCATGATATTTTTAAAAAATAGCATGCTTATTTTAAAAATATAATGTTTTCAATATGCTACTTTTAAAATAGCATGCTGATTTCAAAAATAGCATGCTGATTTTAAAAAATAGCATGTTGATTTCAAAAATAGCATGCTGATTTCAAAAATAGCATGCTGATTTCAAAAAAATCATGTTCTTTTGAATATGTTGTTTTTAAAAATAGCATACTGATTTCAAAATAACAGCCTCATTCTAAAAATACAACGCTGTTTTTAAAATATAACGTTGTTTTTAAACTGATTTTAAAAAATACATGCTTTTTAAAATATGCTGTTTTGAAAGCAGTGTGCTGATTTTGAAATCAGCATGCTATTTTTAAAAACAATATATTCAAAAGAACTCGTACTAGCCAACACACAAACCTCGTTCAAAAATGAAAGTAGTGTCTAATCCATTTGAAACCCGGTTAGATTTGATTCTAAAAATACTAGCATCACTGTGGCAAAAAAAAGGAAATATAATTGTAGTCCATAAAGGTAATTATATCAAGGAGGGTACCAGGGTGTGTTATATATACAGACTTGCATAGCAAGTACATTACGCCACATAGGGGTCATACTACCACCAAGTTACTGCCAAGTTCCACTTAGTGGACGATCTTCATATCCAGTCGGACCCAAAAGTTATACCACCAAAGTACCAGTTACTACCAAGTACCAATTACTACTAAGTTGCACTTACTGGACCCTAAAGCTGATACTACCAACTTGGAGTTACTGGCTAGTACATACAGATTATAAAACTAGCGTCAAACTACTGCGGTGGGTCAACGAATCCTCATGCCACTAACCATGTTCACCCTAAGCCCACCTCCACTCCTTTCCATGAACCTGAAGATAGCCATTTGATCTTCTTTCATTCTGGCGCCCTCAACGACTTCTCTCCAGTTCTTCGTCATGATCGCTCGCCCATCCTTCTTGGCCATCTTGAACAAGACCTTTTTATTACCTTCAAAATGTTCGCTGGTGACACGCACAACCATGGGCTTTCACAGATAATCTTTGAGGTAGGCCTGACTGTACTCCTTTGAGAAGCACTGATTGCACAGGGAAATAAATAATGTTACATAAAAATGAAGTATAATTTGCACACAAAAAAGTAAGAATGATTTGCACAACCACGCCCGTCCTCCTCTCTGTCTCTACATGATGGCATTTTCACTAGTGAAGTATGACTTGCAAAAAGAAAAGTCCAAGTGTTTACCATCTTGCTCTTCCCTCTGATGACTACCGAGCGAGTGACGGTGCTGACATAGTATGGTATGGGAGGTTGGCACTGCTTTACTATGGATTTGAGATAGTCCCACCGATCCTCGTTTAGCAATATATGGTTGCCGTAGAAGATGCGATCCTCGAAAGTTCCTTTTCTCACATGGTATCCCGGACCTGTATCAAAAAAAATAAGATGACAGAGTAGTAAATAATTTCATATGTAAGATCTAGAACATCAGCACTGGGTTAATGATCAATGCCTACTCCAATGATCAAGAAATGAAGGACATAGATAACCCAATCACATCCACCCAGCAATATCTCGTAGAAACATGGGCAAATAATAAAATGGTTATTATTATATTTCTTTGTTCATGATAATTGTCTATTGTTCATGCTATAATTGTGTTATCCGGAAATCATAATACATGTGTGAATACATAGACCACAACACATCCGTAGTGAGCCTCTAGTTGACTAGCTCGTTGATCAAAAGATAGTCATGGTTTCCTGACTATGGACATTGGATGTCATTGATAACGGGATCACATCATTAGGAGAATGATGTGATGGACAAGACCCAATCCTAAGCATAGCTCAAAGATCGTGTAGTTCGTTTGCTATAGCTTTTCCGAATGTCAAGTATCATTTCCTTAGACCATGAGATTGTGCAACACCCGGATACCGTAGGAGTGCTTTGGGTGTGCCAAACGTCACAACGTAACTGGGTGACTATAAAGGTACACTACAGGTATCTCCGAAAGTGTCTGTTGGGTTGGCACGAATCGAGATTGGGATTTGTCACTCCATATGACGGAGATGTATCTCTGGGCCCACTCGGTAATGCATCATCATAATGAGCTCAATGTGACCAAGTGGTTGATCACGGGATCATGCATTATGGCACAAGTAAAGTGACTTGCCGGTAACGAGATTGAACGAGGTATTGGGATACCGACGATCGAGTCTCGGGCAAGTAACGTACCGATTGACAAAGGGAATTGTATACGGATTGATTGAATCCTCGACATTGTGGTTCATCCGATGAGATCATCGAGGAGCATGTGGGAGCCAACATGGGTATCCAGATCCCGCTGTTGGTTATTGACCGGAGAGTCGTCTCGGTCATGTCTGCGTGTCTCCCGAACCCGTAGGGTCTACACACTTAAGGTTCGGTGACGCTAGGGTTGTTGAGATATTAGTATACGATAACCCGAAAGTTGTTCGGAGTCCCGGATGAGATCCCAGCATCACGAGGAGTTCCGGAATGGTCCGGAGGTGAAGATTTATATATAGGAAGTCAAGTTTCGGCCATCGGGAAAGTTTTGGGTGTAATCGGTATTGTACCAGGACCACCGGAAGGGTCCCGGGGGTCCATCGGGTGGGGCCACCTGTCCCGGAGGGCCCCATGGGCTGAAGTGGGAGGGGAACCAGCCCCTAGTGGGCTAGTGCGCCCCCCATGGGCCTCCCCCTGCGCCTAGGGTTGGAAACCCTAGGGGTGGGGGGCGCCCCACTTGCCTTGGGGGGCAAGCCACCCCCTTGGCCGCCGCCCCCCTAGGAGATTGGATCTCCTAGGGCCGGCGCCCCCTTAGGGACCCTATATATAGTGGGGGGGGGAGGGAGGGCAGCCGCACCCTAGCCCCTGGCCTCTCCCTCTCCCTCCCGTGACACTCCTCCCTCTCCCTGAGCTTGGTGAAGCCCTGCCGAGATCACCGTTGCTTCCACCACCACGCTGTCATGCTGCTGGATCTTCATCAACCTCTCCTTCCCCCTTGCTGGATCAAGTTGGAGGAGACATCTTCTCAACCGTACATGTGTTGAACGCGGAGGTGCCGTCCGTTCGGCGCTAGGTCATCGGTGATTTGGATCACGACGAGTACGACTCCATCAACCCCGTTCTCTTGAACGCTTCCGCGTGCGATCTACAAGGGTATGTAGATGCACTCCCCTCTCCCTCGTTGCTAGATGACTCCATAGATTGATCTTGGTGATGCATAGAAAATTTTAAAATTCTGCTACGTTCCCCAACAGTATCCCGGACCTGTATCAAAAAAAATTAAGATGACAGAGTAGTAAATAATTTCATATGTAAGATCTAGAACATCAGCACTGGGTTAATGATCAATGCCTACTCCAATGATCAAGAAATGAAGGACATAGATAACCCAATCACATCCATCCAGCAATATCTCGTAGAAACATGGGCAAATTGAATATTTGATTTATTTAAACGAACAACTAAACACTGCTCTATGTAAGCTCTAGTTCAGTCAATGTTGATTTGGAAGGTCATTTAGAACCCAAACAGAGTAATGTGTGGTAATCAAGTGTCACTCAAACATCAACTTTCGATATTTCACGGTTCATTTAATATCTGACCAACCAAATAGAACTTTACCCCGTAGTGCCAAGATAGGATCGTGGTCCACATCTCCATCTCCATCAGAACTATCATCAGTGTCATAGTCGCTAGAGGTGTCGCCATCACCGCTATAGCCGTCAATCCCACGTGAAGTGCCATCTGAAGCATCATCTGAGGTGGTACGGTGATCACTCTCTTCACTGCTGATGAGGATGGTTTCCCTTGCCATTCAAACCTGTTGCATGCATTGCAATGAACAAATGTTAGTTATTGATATATGAAATCAGTCTTCCATTATGACTTGTTAGCACCATATACAATGTGAATAATCTTTTTGCATACTTCTTGCTAAGTATGTAGTTCATGTATAAACATCTACACGAAAAAGCTAGTCGACAACTATTCGCACGACTAGTCAAGACTAGTGGTTAGACTCATAATCATTGGGCAGACATAACCAATTATGATATTTCAAGGTTACAATTTTGTGAGCTGGACAAGAAAACTTGGTAACCAACAAATTAGTAGCCATGTAAAAATGAACCATGATTGACTGCTCTCATCGAGCAATACGTGAAACTATAACTGATCTGCCTTTGATCACTGCAAATTTCCTGATGGGCTGTTGTGTGGTACCATCAGGTAATAAATATAAAGTCTTTAAATTGTCCCAATAAAACAAATAATGCATTTGCTGCTGTACATAACATTTTTAGAGGTAGCTGTGGAGGTTAATTTTCCAATTTCCAGTGAGAATAAGGACATGATAGAATCCCTCAAGCAAGATGACAGCATAGTGAAGGCTATGAGAACGAGCAAGGTATGCTGACCAATTGTCACCCTTTTGTATACTTGCTATTTATTTACTCATTACTACCCATACGAACAAGTAAAATCATGATTATGAAGTATAATGTCAGAAAATCCAACATTGAGGAATTTGTTGCAATGTGTACTACTAGCTCACAGGAAATTTTCATTGACCCCAACAAGCCCATACCATATCTTGGAGATAGGCTGACATAATTCAAGTAAGCAGTAACAACAATCAACAAAAATATGCACCAACCAAAAGTATTACATGTGTGCACATATCATCAAAAACATGCACCAATCAAGAGCAGTCTATACTTGACAAATCCTTCAAAATATGCACTAATCATCATGCTACCATCGAGTAATACATGAAACTATAACTGATCCTCATTCCATCATTACAAATTTCTTCATGGGCTGCTTCTGTGCTCGCCTTTTTAGTTTTTAATAACTAAGCATCAGCAAATACATATACACGGTCTTCAAACTATCCCAACAAACCAAAACATGTGTATGCTCTTGTGAATATACTTTTTTTATATCTAGCAGTGGGGGGCCATTTTCCAGGGGAAAACGTACTTGATAGCATCTGTCAAGCAAGATGATAGCATAGTGAAGGCTATGTCGACGAGCAAGGTATGCTGGCCAACACCCACCTTTTTCTCTTACTTGCATGAAAGTGTTTACCCATTACTACCCATACGAACAAGTAAAACCATGATTACGCAGTACATTGTCAGATTATCTTGCTGTAAAATTAGTTGTTGCAATATGACCTACTAGTTGACAGTAAATCTGCGAATACCCGAAACATGCACACAAGCAAGTGTTAGATTTTAACTTGGGCGGTGCTGCTAGATCGCAAAATTAAGGTCAGGTCGACATTAGAAGGGCAGGGAAGATTAATCTTACCTGTGAAGTGGTACCAGATGGGGCTGGAGTGGGCTTGTTCGAAGCTGGCACCACTAGAGCTTCAGGCGGCGCGAAAAGGATTGGGGAGAAGAGGTGCCATTGTCGGACCTTGCTGTCGATGAAGTAGTGGAGAATCATGGTCGGAGCAGGGGGGAGTGGGTGGCCTCGCGGATCTGGCCGATTTGACGATGACGGGGGCGGCCAAGGTGACGGCTTGGCAAACCCTAGTCGTCGCCCTCCGTGTCGCCTCTCTGTCTCTGCAAAGAACGAAGTGTGGTGGTATTGGGAATGGGGGTGGGGTTGGGGTTGGGGCCATCGCTCGCTTCTCTCTACCTCCCACTTGTGCAGGCCCACAAAAGGAACAAAGTGTTGGGCCGAATCAATGCAGATTTGGCAGCTTTACCAATTCTGGCCAAACACAAAAGATCAGCATGACCACAGGTGTTCTTTTAAAGAAACCCTAAAAATACACTGCTGTTCATATTGCATGTGGATGAGTCTTTCAGTACCAATTGATCTTGAATAATTTTAAGCACTCCACAGTATATATATATATATATATATATATATATATATATATATATATATATATATATAT
>NC_041392.1:558068132-558128843 GCF_002162155.2 Triticum dicoccoides | reverse complement strand
ATAATGGTTAACCAATAAAATGGTAAACTATTAGATGCAAGGTTGCAAATATTTGAAAAAATGAATAATTGAATTGTATGCATTTTTATGATTAAATTTAATAAATGAAACATTTTTGCAAAAAATATGATAAATTAAAATATTCATTGGTATTTAAAAAAACCACGAATGACTACTTATGCCAACCAGAACTTCTTCATGGTTTCGTTTATTCATCTATTCTTTGGCATGCTGGTTCTCATAACGCCTTCTTCGGACCTTCTCTTTGTCCGACAAATTCCTGAGATATTGGGCTAGCGCCTTGTGTTTCGCCCTCACACCATGCTTCATTTGGTATCCTTTGGCAACTCCTTCGGCGTGCTCAAGAATACTAATGAAAGCCGGGTCCAGATATTTGCCACAGAACGCGCAACGATATGCCATACGCTTAAGCATGTTGCACTATCCATTCTGCAATTCTTCAAGGATTTTCTGAGTGTGTGCATCCATCTCTCCTTCGGAAATGTCCGCATAATCATGAGAATAAGGCTGCAAGTTTAAATTATGTATGATATAAGCTGCACCATTGTTTACAGTACCTAATATTACCTAAGTTTCATACTGTAGTGCCTATAAATTATTTTTAAAGTAAATATTTATTAACTTTGAAAATTTAAGGAGAAAAAAGCAATATCAAATCCATATGAAAGCATAAATCATATGATGTACTATTAAAAAAATTGTTAATAAACATGCACAACCTTTATGATGTCTGACTTTTAGCATAAAACCAAAACACACTAAATTGTGGAGTGGATGAACCATTAATTTCTCAAAGATTGATTGAATAAATAATGACCATTACGTACTGATGATCAACATTATATTTAGAGCTAGATTCCATTATGCCAATTCAACAATGTATTGATGGTTTAATGATTAACCTCTAACCTTAAACTTGAAGACAGATCTAGGGTTAAAAAATTTAAATTACCGTAACAGAATTCCAGTCCATGCCGTGCATGTGCTACTGCTTGTGATCGACAACGGAGTACTGCACCTCGTTGACACGATGCTTCTCTGGGTCGGACACCGAGTAGTCCAAAGCTTTATCGTGGGGATCCTCACCCATGCGATGGACGACGACGTCGGTGGTTAGCTCCGCAAGTCCATGATCTGTCACGACGGCGTCCATGACAGGCCCCCCACATCCATGGCCCCGCTCTGTCATGACGGCCAATCGACTTCCACGAGTGGATTTCATATCCGGCGGCAGCGAGGCGGGCGTGTGAGCGGCGACGATAGTTTTAGAGCGTGCCTAGGGGGAGAGATGCGGGGAGTAATTGGTAGTTACCTACTATAGCAGAAATACTTCGGCCTTGGGCACCTACAATGCAGCTGGCTTATTTAGGCGCTTAATTAGGATCCTGGAAAAAAATCACAATCGTAGGCACTTGGGGCAGGCGCTAGGAACTAGATTTTGTACATCTACGTGATGCAATCCAAAGTTCATGTCCGGGGTGGATGGGTTGGGGATTGAAAATTTTAAGACCTTATTTTCCTAGTGCATAACTCGAGCTCATTGCAAATCAATCTTTATGTTATTATCACAATCATCTGCATAGGAAATTCAATTCCAAGGTGCAGCTACGAAATAGTATAAGCACAATAACCAACCATAGCCGGATTATTAGTAGAACAATTTATATAGATCAAAAAATGACCTCTAAAGTGCTCAACACATGTAACCTAGCAAGTTAGGTAACACATCTACACAATCTGGATAGGCATCTCATCGATTAAAGAAAAAAAGAAACCCTGTCCTTCCCCAAAAATAGAGAAAAGGACAGACCAGACATTTCCTTTTTGAGTCACCATCTTCCTTCTTGAAAACCACATGTACAAACTCATCATGTATACCATAACACACCAGAATCTGTTAACGAGCGCTCACAAGCTTAACTAGGTTCAAACGAACCTAGTCAATCAGGGTTTCATGCTACTTAATCTAAATGAGCCGATGATTAATGAGCACGAGTTTAACAAGCAGATATGCCAAACCACACACCAATTAACATAGTTCTACCTTAGTTCAACACTTCCATACATACAAAAGCAAGCACCACTTAGTAGTACTGGTGCACATAGTTCGACCATAAACATTCACCAACAAAGTATAGCATAGGGTAGTACTTAGCATAGTTAAAACCAAAAGAGCATCAGTTCTAGCTGCGAGGGTGTGCACTTCCCTAAAGCCTCAAAGAAGCCTCATCAAGTACTCGGCATACGCGGCGTGCTTCACCCTGAAAGCGTAGCCATTCTTGATGCTGCCTTGGGATGTTCCGACTTCATGGTTGATGGTACTTCTCAGGTCGCCTTTCATCAGATTGTTGCAGTAAGGGCATCCGTAGCCCCCCTTCCAATTCTTGGCCTGATACATTTCTCGAGCACACCACTGTTCAGCTCCCTCGCCTTCTGCCTCCTGTAGATCCTCTGGGTTTCTTGGTCGTTGTCGACATCGTCACTTAGGACCTACATGTAGTACCAAATGTTGCGTAAGTATATCTAATATGAGAATTCAGCAGGCACAGAGTCTATGAAACATAATGTAATTGATGACAGCGTAAAATATCTTCAAATGATGTTGAAAAAATAAATGCATAACTTATTAGTTGTTACATAAGCAACTAAATGGGATAGTACCATATAGTAAAAAATGAAGGATCAATCATACGTGTCGAAGAGAGCACTAGCATTGCCACATTTTGCCACACATTTTTTCCCAAGCTTGCCTAAGGTTAGTTCATCAAAATGAGAGCCACAAGTTGGCAAGCCTAAGGGAACCTTGCCACACTTTTTGTGTGTATGCCATGTGGGACCCAAGTGTGGCTTGCCTAAGGTGTGGCTAGAACCAAACACTCACTTAAGTTGGTCAAACTTGCCTAACCTTAGGTATGGCAATCTTTGGCAAAGTCACTAACCAAACAGCCTTTAGTGCAACAAAATTCACTTGTTACGTAAAAATGCATGAACTAATGATGTAACATGGCAGAGCAGCATACAGATGTACTAATGCAAAAAAAAGACTTATAACTTACATGCATGACTAGATAAAATAGCTCATGAGCTGTATCTATTTAGGGTTAGAATTTTGTGTGTTTATGATGATGGATATTGAAAGTCCACATGTTATCGTCGTGTAAGTTTCCCCTGTTGATCGATACCCCACCCATCAATGTTCCTGAACCATTCAACATTCTAGGTAAAGTAATTAATTATTATGAATTCTGACAATAAGTGATCCCAAATGTTGTACTTACAAAAAAGGGTTTTTATCATTTATGCCACCAGTTGTGTCCCACAATTAAGTATCACCACTAGGAATTTCTACTGCTAAAAAGCCATCGCTTCTTTAGACACATGCTCAAAAATGCCACTGCACATCATTATTGTGATATCAAATCTATCTTGACATGCTATAATGGCATCAATACCTATGGACCACCATGCCAGCTCTCCCTCTATCTCACTACAATAAAGTGTGGGCCCACTTGATCCCAACAGCGTTCTTATTTTCCTGTAAAATTATTCGCTTACTTACTCCTCACAAGTGGGGCCATACGTATCATTGTGAGATAGAGAGAACTGAAATGTGGGCCTAGGCTTTTTTTGTCATATTGGATGGTCAACAAGTTTTAAATGAAAATAACAATGTCTAATGGCATTATTGAGCAAACATCTAACGGAACGATGGCATTTTTTATACATCTAATGGCATTTTTGAGTAAGCATGTCACGAACCGATGGCATTTTTGAGCGGCTATAACTTCTAAGGGAAAAACTGAGTAGTGGGATACAACTGGTGGCATAAATAATAAAAACCATACAAAAGAACTAATTAAAACAACTCAAGTAAAACATTGATGATATCCAATTTCTTTCTAAAATAGCCATTGCTTAGAGATAATCAATGTTTAAAATCATTGCCACAACCACTTATGGAACATTTAAACCAAAGATCGATGAAGTGCAATCAAACATGTACTCAACATTTTAATACCTTATTTGCCTTGTACTGACCAGATAAAACCTAGGATATTACAAAATAAATAAACAAATAAATAAAGGGGATAGATGACTAACCTCTTCTTCGTTCTCGTCGGCGATGACCACAGGTGGGGGCAGGGGAGGCAGCATCCGCGGCAGACGAACACCTGACTGAGGCTGAGGAGCCACCACCTGCTCTGGCAGAGGAGCCAGAGGAGCTACCTGTTCCGGATTATTAGCAGAATAATTTATATAGGTCAAAAACTAACATATACATGCCTCAATAAATGTAATCTAGCTACACAACTGCGGATCCAGGATTTCATACTTGGGTGTTCAAAAATTTATATTGCAAACTAAAACCACAACAATATTTTTCAAATGAAGGGAGTAATATCTAAAATTTACATGTGAAAAGATTCTTAGTCCATCGTAATGACAGTACTGACATGAATGACAGAAAATGAAGATTATTTACTTCATGACCATACAATATGACATTTTCATAAACAAGGCATGGTGTTGTTATCCTTAAGTTGCAGAAAATATTTTCACAATCACCTACGTAGGCAATTCAATTCCAAGGTCAAGCTACGTATTTGTATTAGCACAATCACCAAACCTAGGTGGCTTTATTAGCAGAATAATTTATCTACATCAAAATATTGCCTATACAGGGCTCAACACATGTAACCTAGCTAGTTACCTAACAAATGTACAGAATATTGATATGGAGTCCATCGATCAAATATAAAAAGAAACCCTAGCCTTCCACAAAAATAGTGAAAAGGACTGACCAGAGCACACCTAGGATTTTACAAAAAACTAAAGGAGATAGATGACTAACGTTGTCTTTGTTGACGCGCCAGCGACCACAGGCTCGGGCACCGGAGGCGTCACCCGCAGCAGAGGAGACACCTGCTCTGTCTGAGGAGCTAGAGCAGCTACCGGGGCCCACATAAATGGCTATGCAAGGACAGTTTCATGCCGGTCAAGTACCATATATAAGAAATTTCGGCCAAAAAAAATTTGGGTGCAGTACTGTACGTCTGTACCGGTGCTGCTGCTATCAAAATTTGGCATCAACACATTTTGGATGCACGAGAACCATGAGATCCGAGTGGTTCGTAGATCTTAAATAAAGATAACCTATACAATGAGGAGCCGACCCCCACACCCATGCACCCATGTGGATCCGCCCTGAAACCTAATGGATCTAACGAATCTAGGTTGACACCTATGATTGACCAGAGCACACCTAGGATTTTACAAAAAAATAAAGGAGATAGATGACTAACGTTTTCTTTGTTGACATCGCCGACGACCACAGGCTCGGGCACAGGAGGCGTCACCTGCTCCATCTGAGGAGCCAGAGCAGCTACCTGGTCCCACATAAATAGCAGAATATTTTATATTGATCAAAAATTGTCATATACATGCCTAAACTAATGCAACCTAGCAACACAGCTTCGGATCCAGGATTTCAAAGTTGGGTGTTCAAAAATTAATATTGCAAACCAAAACCACAACAATATATTTCAAACGGCTAAGATCAAGTTGGCTTTTGAGTCCAGAAGGCATTCTTCTGCCTTTGCTTCTGTTACTCAAGAAATTAAAGAGTTAGGAGTACATAATAGCTAAAATGTTCATGTGAAAATGTTATTTTTTTCATCATACTAATAGTACAGACATGAATGACAGAAAATGAAGATTATTTAGTATGACATTTTCGTAAACAAGGCATGGTGTTGTTATCCTTTACTTGCAGAAAATATTATGATGAAAATAAGCAACCAAATAATATATTTCAAATAGGGATGCTAACAAGTCAATAATATTACAGCCTATGGTAATTGGACTCCAGGAATCAAGCAATTGGTGTAGAGCAAATTGAACGACAAAAAATGTGTCTGCTAGATTAAGCGTAAGAGGCTAGTTTTATACAAATTGACATGAAGTTTAGTGCATAAACTACACCAATTTTAGTACATTTAAAATAAGAGAACCATATATAAGAAATTTGGGGCAAATAATTTCGGGTGGTTGGTAGATCTATCTTAAAATTTGGCATCAACACATTTTGGATGCACGAGAGCCATGGATCGGAGTGGTTGGTAGATCTTAAAGACAAGATAGCCTATGCAATGAGTAGCCGACCCCCACACCGATGCACCCATGTGGACCAAACCTACCTGATCTAATGAATCTAGGTACGGATTTCATAGATGGAAGAAAAGCAGAAACCCTATCCATGCCCAAAAATAGATAAGGGACTAAACAAGGAAACCTAGGATATTTCCTAAAATAGGACTGACCTCTTCTTCATCGTCGTCGCCATCGATGTTGACCACGGGCTGCGGCAGAGGAGGCAGATGGCGTGGCAGAGGAGTCACCTGCTCCGGCGTAGGTGACACCTACACCGGAGCCCGGACGTGGTCGACGACGTCACGGCCGCCCTGCTGCCGGCTGGACCCCTCGCCGGCGGGGAGGGGTTTCTCCATGTGCAGCTTCGCACGGCGCTTGGATGCTTCGTGCGCCATGGCGTCGGCCTTCCCTCCCATGGTGCGCTTGGGCATCTCGACGGCGGAGGTGCAGCGGTGGGAAGGGAGCAGCGGCGGGAAGGGAGCAGCGACGGGGTGGGCAGGCGAGTGGTGAGGCGTGGGAGGAGAAAACCCTCGAATTTGTAGATGGGGAAGAGGACGGGAAGAGGGCGGCGGTGATGTGATAAATGCTAATGGGGAAGCGGAGCGTGCTATGGGGAAGTGGAGCCGCCGATTTAGTCGTGGGCAGTCAAAAGGAGTTGTTGCCACGTTCACACCTCCCCGTGCATTGTTCACACCAACACGTCTTGCCACGTCAAAACGTAACTTCTCACTTCTCACTAAAATGAATAGCCCGATCGTGCACAGCCATGATTTAGGAGTAATGCAACTTCCCTTCAAAAAATTGTGTAATGCAACTGCTCCCTCATTACACAAAACAAAGTCATACAGTGGGACAACTGAATTGGTAGGCTTGTTTCATCTGCACGTGTCATGTTTTATATTTGTCCTAAAATATGTTGTAAAACTTTACAAACAATGGAATGGAAAATGGATGTGACAAAACTTCATCAGCAACCGCGCGGATTCGTCTGCCATATATCCGATGTCCGGTACCGAGGAGGGGAATGTTGATCCACGCGATGCCATGTGTTTCGTCTGGACCCATATCATGCACCCCGAGCCAACCAGGCCAAAACATGCGCCGCTATCCTTCTCGATCCAAACAATGAGCTAGTGTCCACCATGCGCAGAGATGCTCATGCGGACAGGTTTGCTAGCACTAGTGAATGACGTCGGATCTCGGTGTGCAATATGTGAAGCCGCGTGTCTCTTTGGCGTGCCTGGCATACCGAAGGGACTCGTCAAAGGTCCAACGAACCGCAGTGGGGTTAATGCTGGATGTATGGTGTGGGTCAACCTGGCTAACAGTGCATGGTTTGAGTTTAGGTGGCTAGGTTTGCATGGCTGGGGGGCTAGATGGCTAATGAGTGCGCATGCGTCATCTGTACATTGTCAAGGTTGAATGGTGGTTGTCTACGTGGCCATGCGTGCATGCATGGTGTGGGTCCAGTTTGCGTTCGGTGCACGGGATGTGCCTTGGTGGGTAGGGCCCAAAACTTGCGACACAGAGTTCTGAAGCAGATGAAGGGGCGGGCCCTGGTCTTCGTCCACAAGCAAGACTTGTTCCCTCTCGATGGCTAGCTCCGGGATGCGTTTTGGTCTCGTTTACACACAACCTATGTGAAGGCTTATGCGTGCCGCTCTCGATGTTCGACCACACCCACACCGCGAAAGGTCCCAAGAAATTTGGATCCCTCATGAATTTGCACGGATTATAGCGGCGGCAGACGAGACCCGACACTTTTTTCCCTTAACAATGGCTCCGAGGCGGCCCTGCCCATTGGTCGCACATGGCACATATATGGACCAGAGCTTAGCATGGAACTGTCACCCCCAATCCCTGCTGTGATTTCATGTGGCCGTGGTATAGATCCTGAATTTCCGAGGATACTGCCCTAGAAATGCGGCAAATGTCCCGAATATGGCAAGCGCGGGATCCGAGAAAGGCCGGGACCTTGCATGTGCTTTTGGATTGTTCTCCGTTGACCCAAGAGAGAGCACCGACGAAAATGGAGGAACGGGCCCACATTCATTGCGCAAACCGGACACGTTACCTCAAGGTAGCTAGATCCAAACCATGCACCCCCGCCGTCTAGACCCACGTGGTGCACCACTTAGACACTAGACCCACATCACTTACGTCGGCCCCCAAGCCAACCATTCCCCGTGTAGACTCATATGCCGCACCCCGCAAAATAGCTTAGCACAAGACTTCCACCCCGATTTCCACAACATGCACCACTACACGTAAGTGTCCAAAAAATGGACTATCGCATTATCAACATTTTTTTGACAAAACAAGTAAGTTGTTTTTAAATTGCTTGAAAATAGCAAGGTTTCTGTTAAATTATAATTTCATTAATTACACATTATAACGTGCATTTGTTGTCCCTCAAAAAGGGGTGCATTCCTTTTTGTAAACCCACAAAATTACTTCCTTTCCCTCGAAAAAACGAATCCTTCTTCACCCTCTCACGATCACGTTCACGGTGGCCTCGCCCTATAATCTAGGAGTGGTCGTTCCAATCTCCCCACGGGGGACAACTTCCACACACTATCTATCTTGGTTGGTTGCAACCATCTCGCCATCACTGTTTTTTATGGGAAAATCACATTCTTTTGTTTTTCCTTGCAAAGATATGTGGCGAAAAAACATGGAACAAAAATTGTAGAAGGCATGGTGGGATACGTGCACATGTTGTCTTTTTGTACTACAAGTGCACTTGTTGGCAAGTTGCATGTGCACGTGTCATGTTTCATATTTTTATTGAAAATTATGTTGTACACCTTTACATAGACGCTTGAATTATTGTTTTCGTATGTTAATAATTCCCAAATATTGAAATTCAGCATGCACATAACACATGGTTTCCAAGCTTCGTCAGCGACCGCTTGGATTCGTCTGGTATATGCCTACTGTCTGGTATTGGGCAGGGGAATGTGGATCCATGCGATGCCATGCGTTTCATCTGGACCCATGTCATGCACCCCCAACCAATCGGGCCGACATCATGTGCCGCTAGGCTTCTCGATCCTAACCATGCGCTAGTGTCCATCATTTTGGCTGGCACTAGTGAATGACGTCGTATCTCGGTGTGCAATATGTGTAGTCGCGTGTTGCTTTGACATACCTGAAATGCCGATGGAAGGGACTCGTGTCGGAGGTCCAACGAATCGAGGAGGGGTCAATAATGGATGGATGGATGGTGTGGGTGAACCTGGCAAACGGTTCACGGTTTGAGTGAAGCTGGCTAGGTGTGCATGGCTGGGTGCTAGATGGCTAATGAGTGCCCATGCGTCTTTGTACATTGTCAAGGTTCACCGGTGAGTGTCTACTTGGCCATGCGTGCATGCATGGTGTGGGTCTAGTTGGTGTGCGGCGCATGGGATGAGCCTTGGTTGCTAGGGTCCACATCTTGCGGCACGGAGTTCTGAAGCAGATGAAGGGGCAGGCCCCTCACACCGTTCATAGGCCAGACTCGTTTCCTCTCAATGGACAATGGCTCCGAGGCGGCCCTTCTCTTTGGTGGCACATGGACCATATATATGGACCAAAGAGCTTAGCATGTGATTGTTAGCCCATTCCCTGCTATGATTTCATGTGGCCACGGTATAGATCGTGAATTCCCGATGATACTACCCTAGAAATGCGGCAACTGTCCCGAATATGGCACGCGGGACCCAAGAAAGGCCGGGACCTAGCATGCGCGTTTGGATTGTTCTCCATTGACCCGAGAGAAAGCACCGATGAAAACGGAGGAACGGGCCCGCACTCAGTGTGCAAACCGGATGCGTTACCTCAAGGTAGCTAGATCCAAACCATGCACCCCCGCCGTCTAGACTCACGTGGCGCACCACTTACGCACTAGACCCACACCACTTACACCGCCCCCCAAGCCCAAGAATTCCCCCCGGGTAGACTCATATGTCGCACACCACAAAATATAATTAGCACAAGACTTCCACCCCGATTCACCAGGTTACTACCTTGTGCACCCCTAGCCAGCATGATACACTGCATGCACCACTACACGTACGTGTCCACAAAACAAACTAACCCATAATCAACTTTTTTTTGCCAAAACAATTTAGTTATTTTTATAATGGCTTGAAAATAGCAAGGTTTCTGTTAAATAATAATTTCCTTAATTACAATAAGGTCTATTTTGTAACCACACAAAATTCCTACCTTCCCTCAAAAAAAAGATTTCTTCTCTCACAATCACGATGGCCTCACCCTATAATCTAGGAGTTGATCCAATCTCCCCACGGGGGCCAAGTTGCACGCAGTAGATATTTTTGGTTGGTTGCAAATTTCTCTCCAAAACGGTTTATTATGAGAAAATCACCTTATATTTTTTTACTTCCAAAGACATGTGGCGACAAAAGCATGGAACAAAATTGTAGGAGGCACGGTTGGATACGTGCACATGTTGTCTTTTTCTATTACAACTGGACCTGTTGGCAAATTGCATGTGCACGTGTCATGTTTCAGTTTATCTTGAAAATTATGTTGTACACATTTACATAGTCGATCGAATTGTTGTTTTCATATTTTAATAATCCCTACATATTGACCACGTGACACATGTGGTAAGCAATCCAAACAATTCAAAAAAATCCCTAAATATTGAATTTAAGCATGCTCCTAGAAATTATCAGTCATAGAACCAACATCTCTTTCGTAGAGATTAAGGTACTTCCACATTAAATCTAATACAATAAATTCAAAGGATCAACTTAATACATTAACAGCACATAGGGATGTAGCCTAGGAATCCAACGAGTAGAGAGAAAAGGAGGAACAAAAGCTGGAAGAAGAAGGACCAGCCAGCAGCAGCGCCATCAGCCTCCTAGCCTCACAACTCCAGGTCTCCAGCCTTGTGAACTCCAGTTTTTTTCCTGCGAAACACGAATGGCAAAGTTGCTGTTACAGGTTAGGACTTAGTGAAAATTACAGTTATGTTGAAACAATTATAATGACAAACAGTGTTGACATGATGGTTACAACAAGCAAACAAAACCAAGCTCACAAGTGCAACTTACTTTTAACATCAAAGAATTATATTAACATGGCCACTTTAGAGAAAGATTTTACCATGCAACATAAACTTGTCATAGCAACAAAAGGCATGGCATGAAAGTATTGACAACATAATGCAAATAAATTTTAGGAAGCATGGCCATAGAAGTTATATTTTTAGTGGCAACCTTCAAGCAAAGTTGCATAGTTTTATAACAGAAAGGGCTGCTATTATTGGTAGAGGCACACTGAGGTTGGCTAGCCATCGAGGATGACCAGTGGGCCAGGGGCCACATGACTGGGAGCATTTGTGTGTGCGTGACTGCCGTGGGACCCGGATGTCAGTGGCTTACTTTGAAAACAAAAGAGGGATTTATAGTTTAGTGGGAACCATCAAGCAAATTCGCAAAGTTTTATAGCTGACAGATTTATACTTGCTGAGATGCACAGAGTAAAATGATGGCATGTTGGAGGCAATAAATAAATATGCTACATGGCTTGTCATGGCATCTAATTGCACAGAATGCTAAGTACAAATAATGGAGAACAAGACATACAACATGAGCATCTCCATAAGAGCTGGTAGCTCTACCAAAAAGAAATCAACAACTCAAAAAAAGGTTCAAATATAGTATCAAGCACCTAATAATAGAAAGACACATAACAAATTTTTGGAGTAGAAGTGCAGGTGAACATCAAATACTACCACTACAACAGTACAAATTTAGCCTAGGGTTCATATACATCATAATCCAGCCCCCAAAAGCATGTACTCAATCACTACCACCGCAACTGTAAGCACGAGCAGTAGGAAGATTAGGAGTGGGGAAGATTACCCTAAATAACGGTACCGCCGCCGTTCAGACGAGGGGAGCGGCGAGGGAAGCGTGGAGAACGGCGGGGAAGCGATGTCGCGACCACTGTCCTCCTCCTCTTGCGCTTAGGAGTCATCTCCGACTCGGTTGGAGGCTCCACAATCTGCAACGGCACCTCGTGCACCGTGGGTTCTTGATCCAGTGGATGTTCTACCCTGGATCTGAATGCCCACCACCTGCGCCTGTCCCACGGGCTGGACGAATTGGCCTGCTCCATCGCTCATAGGAGGATCTCGATGTCGTGCCTCGGTTGTGCGGGAGGGGGAAAAACTTTTTCTTCTCCCTGGATGTCATTTCCCTCAAAGTGGCCCTTGCCGTCCAGTGCAACTGCCTTACGTTGTTAAACCAAGAACGGATCTCCATCAACCTGGCCATCTTTACCTGGTCGCCGCCGGCGATCTCCACAAAGTCGGCGTTCTCGCCGCCGGCGATCTGCTCCTCCATCGAGGTTCTTGCATGGATGGAAGAAGGGGGTGGGATGTGGAAGAGGAGACGAGCAAAGTTGCGGCCGCGAGAAGGAGGAGAAGGAGAGGGAGAAGATGTCACGGTTATAATAGCGAAGTGTGAGGGGAAGGACGATGGTGGCGGCGGTTCTGCATTGGATGAGAGGGGCGGCGGTTCTGCATTGGATGAGAGGGGCGGTGCGTGATTGTTTTCTTCCTATGACTTTTTTTTGAGACAATTTTTTCCTATGACTAAAATGCCAGAGATTAAAACGGTTCCAAAAAAGCCCAACCACTGTAAAACTTTGTGTAATAAATATAGATAATTCGGGCCAACCAAAGCCCACAACATGAATTAATAGTACACTTACAACTTAAATAACACCAAGTCAAATATAGATAGATAGATTTTTTAGCTAAAAAAGATAGATAGATAGATGGCCGCCACTTCTCCACCAGGCTCCTCCTTGCTCCTCCTCCGAGCGCCCTTCACTGCTCCTCCGCGGTGTTGTTGATGGGGTATGGTAGAGTGTGCATGCGCTCGTCGGTGGGGAAGACGTTGTCGTAGTCCGTGAAGATGTTATGGGTGGTGAAAGCTATGAACTCGCAGCCACACCAAAACACACGACCGAGGAGGTAGAGCGCGTCGAAGGGGTTAGTGAAGTGGGCAAGGATAGCAACCACAACCCCGTTGTGGATGACCTCCTCGACTCGGAACATCCTTGGAGATCCCCAAGGGAGGTGCCCGTAGCCGGTCCGAAGGAAGAAGTTGGTGAGCCCCGTTGCACCCCTCCACCTTGACATCGCCCACACACGAAGGGTGCTCTCGACGTACACCCCAGCGGGGTAGAGCATCTCCGGCACGATGGGGGGGAAGCGGTAGGTTGGCCCTGTGTACTGCATGGCTGCAGCGGGCTGGTTCTTGGGGCTGTTTGTGGTGAAGAAGAAGAAGGGCAGGCGCAAAATGCAGGTGGGAGAGTATGGGAGATGGATGAAGGGTGTGAGAGGAAGAGGAACATGATAGGTGGCTTAAATAGCCACCGTGGCAGTAATGGGGTCAAATGTGAACAAATTTTCCACCCACCGCGGCATCAGGAGTGTACACGCATGGGAAACTGTAGTGTGAATCAAAATGCGAAGTTTAAGTGCTGGCCTATGTGCCGTCGGTCGGGTCAACCGGGGACGGCTCTGCGGCGCGTGCTCCTTCGCGTATGTGCACGCATGCAACGTAGGCTGAAGCGTACGCATGCATGCAACCACATGCAACGTAGGCTCGCTCAGGCGCATGCAACAGCGGCGGGCATCGCTCAGTCCAACGGGTGGGCTTCTTTACACAGCCCAACGACACGATGCATGGCAGCCCACCCTCGAGCGCAGAAAAAAAACAGGCGCAAAAAACATAAGTATTAGTATGATTTATCGACGCGAAAGCCCTAGATAATCCTTACAATGTCAAAAAGCTACGAAACTTGGCAATGATGCTAGTCATGTTGGTACAAGGTTGTTGGTCCAATTCAAGGATGTCGACAAAAACATGCTTCGAGACGGACCCTTCCCGTCCCGAAAGGCCTCCCATGAAGCAGGTTCAGAATGACACCGAATTTTGCCAGGATGTAAGTCCAATGAGATCAACACTTGTTCATGTTGGCCAATGTGGGACTGACCGTCGAAGGAGATAAAGATTGATACTTGTTCATGTGGGCCCATATTTTTTTTACATTTGGTGTCGATAGAACACAAAAAACAAACATGACTATATGCTTTTAGGTCTTCACCCTCCCCAATTTGTTGGCCAACTCAGCAGGTTTTGCCTTAAGATGCCACCTCTTTCTGTAAGCTGCAATTGCTCTGGTTTTGGAATGCTGGTTCTCTTTCCTGCAGAACGGGCATTTATAGAGACCATTACGCCGGTACACAATCTTTGCAGCCATGAGCCACTAGAAGATTTTCTTTCTGAAAGCTTCCCTCAGCTGTAGGTAGTTCTCCCATTCTTCCAAATCTGCAATCTGGTATTAGAAGAAGAAAAATCTCATGCCAGCGAATTGTACATTATATCAAAGGCAGGTAATAGATTGTTTTTTCGTTGTATTGGTTTCCTAAAACTTTGGTTATATGAAAGACAAGCATAAAATGGAATACAAATGATCCATTCATCTAAATTTGCAAACCCTAGGACTGATAACCGTACGATTAATAAAAAAAAGGCGAACATTACGATTGTCTATACAAATAGCGAGGAATAACAAGAGAGCAATTTCTAGGGTTAACCTCGAGAAGGCAAATTCTAGGGTTAATATCTACAGACACTAACCGATTTGTCGTCGTTGGTGCTGTGTTGTACCAACTGCGGCTGTGAATCAGCGGCGACGACGTCCTTGTAGACCAGTTCCTTCATGGGGTCCACATCCGCCGCACGGAGCGCACCAGCCACGCACCCTCTCCCGGCAGGTAGGATCATCCTCGCCGGCAAGAATGTGGGCTTTTTGGCGGCGGCGAGTAGTGGGCGGTGACAAAGACGTGGGTGGATAGGCAGAGGCGATCGAGCGCTGGAGGCGGGAGCGAGATTTGGGGAGTGAAAATTCAATTTGATTGGGAGAGAGAGGTCAAGGCCGCGCACAATTCGTCACTTTTGAAATTTAGGTACAAACATGCACGTATACGGCATTGTGCACACCCAGAGATTTGCCCGAACCAACCAATCAACCAACCAAGTAAAAGAAAAAGTGCACAATGTCGGTCCACAAACGTGGCAACATGAACCGAACACCAAAATAGTGTGTTAAAAAACAGCAAAATAGGAGGGACATTTTTTTGTTTTGCGCAGTACTACTAAATACTAGAAGGGAGAACTACTGAAAAAAATACTAGAAGGGACAATTGGCACATTTAATTTCACATGTCATCTACTAGCTTTTTCGTTCATCGGTAGCTATGTTGTACCGATTAGGTAAAATGAATGGATAGTTATTAAACCCTAGCTATTGTCAAGGTTTATCGGTGTGTGTCTACGTGGCCAAGTGTGCTTGCACGGTGTGGGTCCTGGTGAGTGTGATGCACGGGACGGGCCTTTGTGGTTAGGGCCCACATGAAGCGGCACCGAAGTTTGAGGAAAGTGAAGGATCGAGCCCCACACACCGTCCACATGCCGGACTTGTTACCTCCCATTGGCTATATCCAACATGCGATATGGCCTCGTTTACACTTACCCCGCGTGAGGGTTTATGCATGCCCCTCTCGGTGTTTGACCATACCCTTCATGGGTCATATGATGAGACCATGCCAGCCCCGTGATGCACCGCCTAGGCACAAACCGGGCGCGTTACCTCTCAGTAGCTAGATCCAAACCATGCACCCCCGCTGTTTAGACCCAAGTGGAGTAGCACCTAGACACATGACCCACGACACTTGTGCCGGCCCCCGAACCATGCATCCCCGCCGTGTAGACTCACACGTGGACTTGTGTGCATGCATGTTGTGGGTCCAGCTGAGTGCGATGCACGGGACGGGCCTTGGTTACTAGGTCTAACATCACGCGACACCGAGATTTGAGGCAAATGAAGGAACGGGCCCCGCACTCCCTTCACAGGACAGATGCATTCCCACTCTGTGGCTTGATCCAGCATGGGATATGGCCCCATTTGCCCATAGCCTACATGAGGGCCTACGCATGCCGCTCTCGATGTTTTGGCACACCCTCTAGGGGTCGTATGATTACACTTGCGCTAGGTCCCGTGAATTTTCGGCCCCTCGATAATTTGCATGGATTATAACGGCAGATGATGAGCATCATAGCCTAGAGAACGGCGTCGAGGCCACCCCTCCCTTTGGTAGCATATGGTGCATATATGGACCAAAGAGCTTAACATGGGGCTTTCATCCCATTCCTTGCTATGATTTCATGTGGCCGCCGTAGATCTTGAACTGTTGATGTTACAATCCTAGAAATGCGGTAAATGTCCCGAATATGGGAGGGAGGGGGGAGGGGGAAGGCCACGCAATTTTATGTTTGTTTTATCTGGCAAGACAAACAAGTTTTTTAAAATAAGGGGTTTTAGCATGTTTTAATAAGGATTTTATAATTTCACATTATAAGGTGCTTATTTTTTCCTAAAACAAATGTGTTGTAAACGCACAAAGCTCCACATTGAGCCTCTCACCATCACGTTCACGTTGAACGCACCCTAAAATGAAGGAGAGGTAGATCGAATCTCCCCACGGGGGGCAACCTCCAGCTAGTAGCTAAATATGGTTAGTTGAGAATTTCTCCCCAAGTCGTTTTTTGAGGAAAAATCACTTTCTTTTTTTTCCTCCAATATTGTGGCGAAATACATGGAAGAAAAATCGTGGGAGGCACGGTGGAACGAGTGCACCTGTTTTTCCCCTCCAAAAGTGCACTAGTTGCCATATTGCATGTGAACGTGTCACCTGTACAAACAATTGAATTGTCGTTTTTATTTTGTTAACAATTCCTAAATATTGAATTTCAGCATGCACCTACCCCATGTCAGTTAGGTCAAATTTGTTTTATCCAAGCTCCACCAACGACCGTGCAGATTCTTGTACCATGCACGTGCTGCTCCGGGCCCCTGGCGTCCGGTACCGGACAGGGGAATCTAGATGTGATGCAATACAATTCATGTTGACCCATATCATGCACCCTTAGCCAACCAAGCCGACAACATGCACCGCTAGCCACCTCGATGTAGACCATGCGGTAGTGTCCACGATGGGCAAAGATGCTCAGTTGGACATGTTTGCTGGCACTAGTGCATGATGCCCAATCTCGGTGTGCAAGACGGGTAGCCGTGTGTCGCTTTGACATGCTTGGCTTACGGAGGGAGGGACTGGTTGAAGAACTAACGAACCGAGGTAGGGTCAAGGGTGGATGGATGGTGTGGGTCAACTTGGGTAAAGGGGAACGGTTTGAGGCCATTTGAACAATGGATGCCATGGCTATGGTCATGAGCTACCTCACTTGCCTTACCACGAAATTTTTCATAAGGGCACAGTGTAAACCTAAAAATTTTGAGTTTTATTTTTGGATATCCTGTTTGTTACATTTATGGCATCGTGTACAACAAATTTGGGGTTATTTTGGAGATGGTCAAAAAAATCACTTCATTACGAACAGACCGTTTGGTCTCACTTAAGCGAGTTTTTCTAACAAGGTGGTTTTTTCGACCACATCCAAATCACCTGAAATTTTGTACACATGATATTTTCATAAACATAGACGGAATTTGAAAGTTTTCCATTTTTTAGAATTTTATATAATTTATAGTGGCTCAGTGAAACTCAGGTACATACCTCTGACTTTACCCTAAGGGGACAGTGTAAACTTCATTATTGCTGAATTTTCTTTGATAATCATGTTTATTACATGGATGTGACTGTGTTAAAAAAAATGGGTGATTTGGAAAAGAAAAAGCCCACCAACTAACAGGAGATATCAAACCCCACGGCGTGCATACGACTAGAAACCCGACAACCATATGGGCCAGGATGCAGGCCCGTGGGACATTGATTTCTCCTGCTAGTAGGCCCCACAGGGCATACACAGAAGTGGATAGGGAACTTGCTGTTTCAGCGAGAGAGGCTCATGCAATTGGTGTCTCAGCCGCATATATAAGTAGGTGCGTGCGCGTCTCGCTTGACAAGGTGGGACTAAACTCCCACCACCCGTCAGTTGCGCCCGGTGCGTCTCAGCGTTGCGCCAAATTTTGTTGGGCTGTCCCAGGCGAACCTCACCCGCGTGCTGGACCACGCGTCCCTGTAGATGGTTGGGCTGGCCCATCATGTACGCATATCATTTTCTTTTTTGTTTTTCACATATTCTCTTTCATGTATTATTATACAGTTCTAAAACAAAGGTTGTTATAAACGCACAGAAATCCTTCTTCAGCCTCTCACCATCATGTTCACGTTGAACTCACCCTAAAATCAAGTAGAGGTAGATCGAATCTCCCCACGGGGGACAACCTCCACGGAGTAGCTAAATATGGTTACTTCAGATTTTCTTCCCAAGTCGTTTTTTGAGGGGAAAATACATTTTTATTTTGTCCTCCAATATTTGTGGCGAAATACATGGAACAAAAATTGTGGGAGGCACGGGGGCTACCTGTTTTTCCCCTCCAAAAGTGCACTTGTTGCCAAAATGCATGTGAACGTGTCATATTCCACATTTTCCTTAATACATGTTGTACACCTGCACAAACAATTGAATTGTCGTTTTCATTTTGTTATCAATTCCTAAATCTTGAACTTCAGCATGCACCTATCCCATGGCGTCTCATCCAAGCCCCACATCAACCACGCAGGTTCTTCTACCATGCATGTGTGCTGCTCCGACGTCCGGTACAAGAGAGGGGAATCTTGATCCGATGTGATGCGATTCATGTCTATCCATAGCATGCACCGCTAGGCAACTGGGCCGACAACATGCACCGCTAGCCGCCTCGATCCAGATAATGGGCAAAGATGCTCAACTGGACATGTTTGTTGGCACTAGTGCATGATGCACCAATCTTGGTGTGCAAGATCTGTAGCCATGTGTCGTTTTAACATGCTTGGCATACCGACGGAAGGGACTCGTCGGAGATCCAACGAACCGAGGTGGGGTCAAGGGTGGATGGATGGTGTGGGTCAACTTGGCTGTGGGGTCAAGGGTGGATGGATGGTGTGGGTCAACTTGGCTAAAGGTTTACGGTGGGTGTCTACGTGGCAAGTGTGCATGCATGGTGTGAATCCAGCTGTGTGTGATGCACTGGACATGCCTTTTAGAATAGGGCCCACATGAAGCGGCAACGAATTTTGAGGAAAATGAAGGAATGGGCCCCACACTCCGTCTGCATGCCGAACTCGTTCCCTCCATTGGCTACATCCAGCATGCGATATGGCATGCCTTCCACATAGCCCACGTTAGGGCTTATGCATGCCGCTCTCGGTGTTTGACCACACCCTTCATGGGTCATACGACGAGACCACGCCAGGCCCCGTGAAGCACCGCCTAGACACAAACTGGACGCGTTACCTTTTGGTAGCTATATCCAAAGCACATGCAGACCCGCCGTCTAGACCCACGTGTGGAGCATCACGTAGACGTTTAGACTCATACGTGGACATGCACCCTCTTGGTAGACATTTAGACTCATGCGTTACCTATTGGTAGCTAGATCCAAACTGGACTCACACCACTTACGCCAGTCCCCGGACCATGCATCCCCGCCGTTTAGACTCACACATGGACATGTGTGCGTGCATGTTGTGGGTCCAGTTGAGTGCGATGCACGAGACATGCCTTGGTTACTAGGTCTAACATCACGTGGCATCGAGATTTGAGGCAAATGAAGGAACGGGCCCCGCACTCCTTTCACAGGACGGGCGCATTCTCTCTCGATGGCACCACACCCGGTCCGGTGAATTTTTAGCCCCTCACAAATTTGCATTGATTATAACGACAGCAGACGGGCGTCATAGCCGTAGAGAACGGCTTCGAGGCCACGCCTCCCGTTGGTAGCATATGGCACATATATGGACCAAAGAGCTTAACATGGGGCACTCATCCCATTCCCTGCTATGATTTCATGGTGGCCACATAAGATCTTGAACTTTCGAGGTTACAACCATAGAAATGCGGTAAATGGCCCGAATATGCGAGGGGGGGGGGGGGCGAGAAAGGCGACGCAATTACCTACCCCCATTGTTGAAGTTTGTTTTTTCTGGAAAGAAACATTTTTTTATAAATAAGGAATTTTTAGCACTTATTAATAACGATTTTATAATTTCACATTGTAAGGTGCATTTTTCTCTCTAAAACAAAGGTGTTGTAAACGCACAAAACTCCTCCTTGAGCCTCTCACCATCACCTTCACGTTGAACTCACCCAAAATGGATTTCCCTCTTTTTTACGATTTTCCTTTGTTTTTGTTTTTTAGACAAAAGGATTTTGCTTTGTGTTTTTTGTATTAGTAACATAGGGTTTTACTTTGTGACTGGTAAGCGGTCTGTGGGCCTGTTTGGTTGTTTCTTCACGAACTGGACCCACGGGCCATTATTTTCTGTGCTTGACACGGATAGGGTCCGTGTCATCACCCCCATCGCCCACACACCCCCGCCCCCTGACCCCCACCCTCCCCACAAACCACCCCGCCGCCTACTCGCCTGGCCGCTCTCGACGGTTGGAGCAGAAGAGCACGGAGTGAGATTGGGAGGCCGTCAGCAAGCACCTAGCGACTACCGGTGACTAGTTGAAGTGAGAAACCCTAACTTGTAATCTTCGACTTCTTTGTTCCTTGTTGTGTTGCCGTTTCGGGAGTTGGATATGGTTTTCTAAGTCAGAGATTATATAGTTAGGATTTTTAAATTGGAGGTTAGGTGGAAGGCGATGCAGAGATTGAAGGAAGTTTTCTACATCGGTGGCTAGCTGGGTATTTTTTTAGGGTTTCGGTATTCCAGGGTTTTCATAACAATGAAAAAGTGCAGATGCGTAACACAATAGCAGCAAGTTTCAGCAAACAGTCCTTTAAAAACTTTAAAAAATATTGGCCTTGTGCAGTGGCGACTCCAGTAAGAAACCAGAGGGTGGGCTCAAAACTTATAAGCTGGGCTAGTGGATTAAATTCCTTTTTAGGCCGAAATTAGGTTGGGTTTAGTAAGGTAGCCATTAACCTGTAGTCCTAGATTGCAAGTTAACTAAACATTTCTCAGAATAATACTTACTATAGTGTTTTTTTTGCAGAATATGAAATTTTGATCCAAATATTTGTATCTTTGTAGGGAAATAATAATAAACTCTTAATTTTGTTGCCCAAATTAGTTCATATTTTAAAGATTATAAATGTGAGGGCGTACAATATATTAGAGTTTTTAGGAATTATTTTAGTCTTTATTTTGTGTGGTTATGTAGTACCAGGAAAAAGTGAAGTAAGTTCATTTCTCCAACATGACAGACAAGTGGCTAATTGAGTTGGTTACCCTGAAGATCCTTCGTCCGTCCAGAACAGATTTTCTTTTCTTTTTCAAGGACCATATTGTTGGATGCGGATGTATGTAGATGGGCTGTATGTTGAAGGTGTGTGTGTGTACATTCGGGTGGGCCGAGTAATAGCAGTAGTAGGATTTATGTTTTCATAGGACTTTTCTCAGAGATTACTGCTCAGTCTCAGACACTACCTCAGTTCTGCTACAGAGGAGGAGGGGCCAATGCCGCGCATTGACGCTCGGGGTGAGCCCATGCTGCCGGTCGAGGATGAAGAGAAGGACATGTCTGAACAAGCTATGGTGCGGCGGGCACGCGCTGTGTTGCGGGGTTATGAGGAGTGGAGGGCGAGCCACCCACTCAGTTCAAGTGTATGATTGTCGATTACTGATGCAGTACCTTCGTTGATTATACTGTATGATTATTGCCTAGTGTGTTTTACATGCATAAGCCCTTTTCTTAATTTCTCATCCTTTGCTTTTCTTCATTTTATTTTGTTTACACAGGTGGTGTGCATAACCTGTCGACAGGACTGCAACAGGCCCAATGAAGATGGGTTGACACTTACCATCAGGCTAGATGGGGACACTTCAGCTCTGGTATAAATAATCATGTCAATTTTACTTGTACTGTGTTTGTTCCCCTCTACTTCGAAGATTAACAATATGTAGGAAATAAATAGCAATTAAATTCTACATCTACAGATCGTGCCATGCTACGCAAGGCACCAGTTCAGCGCCATCCCAGACAGTTCATTGCTTTTTCAAGCGAGAGGGAGCCGCATGTATGATTTTGGCGTGTATAAAGGGAATTCAAGGGCGATCATCTGTGGTGAAAACTGGTGCAGGTTTGTTGAAGACTTCGACCTGCGAGAAGGCGACCTTGTCTCCTTCGATTTGACTGAAGACATTCCTATGGTGTACTGCTGCAACCTGCCAAGGACATGCGATCAAAACGAAGAGCGTAAAGATCCTCTAGAATTAGCTGTCATAACGAAGGGAAATAATCTTACGAAGCAAGAGGAGCGTAACCTGCATGACCTTTTGGCGATGAAGAAAGGTTATATAGGTGCATTTTTTGTCCACCGCTTCACCAAGTCAAACATAGGAGGAAAGACGATGGTATGTTTTTGGTGTACTAGTATTTTCTATTTTGTATGCAATTTTCTTTGTTTTTTCATGGAGAGAAAGTTTAATGATATGCTATTGTAGCTGAAACTAGTGAATACACTGATGTGTGTTTTTGCATATCCTTTTGTTTCCCATAACTGAAGATCCTTATGTAATATATGTAGATGTAGCTGAAGATCCTTTTGTTTACTGCTCCTTCACATATTTGATAATTTTTCTTCCTATGACGGTGCATACAGAGATTACCGATGAAAGTTGTCGACGCCCTGAAGACCCCATGAGATGGGGAGATACCGGGAGATGGGCTTGCTGGCATTCGGATGTGCAAGGACAGTTTGATGTCGGCCAAGTACCACAAGTGTGATGATGGCCGCATCATCTTCGGCAAGGGATGGAGTGATTTTGTTGACAGTGAAGAGCTTAAGGTTCATAAAGCCATTCTTTTCGGTTTCAAGACCACCACCCATGAAGATCTTCAGATTGAGGTGGTTATGAACATGCTGACCGAGGAGCCACAAATGTAGCACGACAACGCAAGAGTGTCCTTTACACTAGGTATAGTGCGAAAACTATTTTGATAGCAGTTATGCATCTATGGGGTTACGTCTTCATTATGTCTTGGGTGATGATGACTATGAGAGGAGGACATGTTGCAGTTAGAGTAAATGCTAGGATTCGGCCCTATTCAGGACTCAAAATAGGTCTTTCACAGGTGGTTGCTTTATTGGCTGATGTTTCCCTGGCTATAATCATGAACTATGGTAATGCAAATGGAATCGTTAAGGGGGTTTTATTAATATTTTAAATCATGGAGTTAAGATGGTAGAACTACCTATGAGTGTTTGCGTAGGAGATGCGGGAAGGGCATCAGTTGTGTTCTTGACTCTTTGGCAATGCAGGAATAATGTGAGATTACAAAATAAATGGTATAGTGATCTTATGATTCTTGTTTAGCTAATTTGCTTGTGGATCATGGGATGGTCTATATTGCAGATGAAGGTGGTAAACAAAGAGGTGCTGATGGTCTATATGCGCATGCTAGAGCATGTAGCAGGTGAATTGTACAGTTCATCGCAAGTGTGGAGTCACAGGGTACTGCGGTGTCACCTGCGCATCTCTGCCATAGTTTTAATTTTTGGACCTTCATGTTAAGTCTGGCTGGGCTTGCTACCATGTATGATTTGTGCTGCTAGTTGATTACTTTAGTTTCTAGCTGTAGTTTCTATCAGGGGCTTGAAAGACCATGTGTTTTCTGTTAATGGAAAATCAGAGGGGGCGACCCTTCTTTTGATTAAAAAAATTAACTTTCTCTATGCAATTAAAAAAATAAAATTTCTCTATTCAAACCCAGTTGAGAACAGTATTCATTATAAATCTGAAATAATCTTTTGGAAAAAATGGCTATCGCATTCTGTGTATTCATTATAAATCTGAAACAATCTTTTGGTAAAAATGGCTATCGCATTCTGTATCATAGCTAGCAAAACCGAAACAAAATAAACATCTTAAGTATGATATCTCGTGAACGTGGATCAAATTAGGTAAGACAACTAGAATAAAGGATGATTCAACTTGCAGGAAATTTGAACTTACGACTTACTAGCAGTATAATAAAGTTTACAGACTATCAGCTAGATAAATAGAAGAAACATTTTAGGTTGATTCATTCTTCCTTCCGGACTTCTTTGACCGCCTGGATGGTTTGGCGAGATGCTGGCGCTAACTCTCGAACCCCTTCTGGAAGTTCACCAACCGCCTGTATACGTCGTAGGTGGCATACGCGTCCATGGAAGCATAATAGTTTTTTCAAGGGCAAGGGCGCTTCTGCCCATATATGGTGGTCATCTTCTGTGAGAACATCCTTCATCTTGTTGTAGCTGTGGTGGATGATGGAACCAGCGTAGTTAGCCAAGCCATACTTTGGCTTAATCGTCACTGGATTAGGCACTCTCCACATATTCTGGATATCCACAAAGTTTTGTACCACCAGACCAACATGCTTGAGTTTTTTCTTGTCATTCTTGATGTCCACCCCAACAAAGGTGTACTCCTCGTCGAGCAGGAAGGTGGCAAGCAGGCCACAGTGCTCATCAACAACGCTTATGTGGTACACGAGGACGTAGATGCCAACGCATAACTGGACCACGGCCGCCATCTGTGTCGGATAACGAGGCCAGGTGTACTCCACATCTAGTGCAACTATCTTCTGGTCGTCGTTCCGCAGCTAGTATTTGAATCTGCCAATACAGTACTCAACACATCTAGCCTTGTTTGTGTACTTCACACAAATTTCGGTATTTCCATCTGCCCTAGCATCATAATCATTCTCGAACGCCATGCCGAAGGACTGTAATTGATGAAACCAGTATAAGACATGAAGCATGACAATAACATGATAACAATAAGCCGAGATGAATATGACGGCAGATAGTATAGGAATTCTGGCGCTATTGAAAGTTTATGTAAACAAGTGCACGAACAATTTAAACTAAACAAGTACTCCCTCTGTAAAGAAATCACTAAAGCAGTGAACCAAAAGTTGTTATATTTCCTTGCAGAGGGAGTATATGCGAATTAACATATAAATTTACGCTCTTGAAATATTTATCTAAACAACTGCATCAACAATCAAGAATAAACATGTATCTATGAATTGTTCATCACCCATGCAGATGAAATTGTGTGTACAAACTAAAGAAGCAGGAGAAAAACAAGAAATTGACAAGACAACGGACTAGATGTTGCATGCAGATGAATCTGTGTGCAAAATTCTCATAAGGCAACGGACTACATGTTGCAGGCAGATGAATCTGTGCGCAAAAAATAAAGAAGCAGGAGAACAAGAAATTGACAAGAAGAAGGCATCGTATGTGCTGCTACTGGAGAACTACTAACAAAATTGACAGGAAGGAGAACTCACCGTTCCAGAAGCCAGATTGTTGGGAGAGTGGGCGACGCAGAGAAGAGGGAATCGAGAGGACGCAGAGGCAGAGGAACCGTTTTTGGAGAATCGTGGCAGTGAGGACGAAGCGCCCTCGCGCATGCCCGTCCTAAATAATTGGGACGGGGCTCGTCCCGCCTGCTGGAGTCCTCGCTTCCTTTGTCATGTTCACATTTAAAATGGGCTCACCCATAGGCCCGTATAAGAAAGCACAAGAAGCCCAAACGCTTCATGGTTGAGATTACTGATCTAAACTTGCTAAAAAATCTCAAAATAAAAATATAGCTAAAAAAACTTTACGTGATCTAAAACTACCTCTTTGTGAGATCCCAAATTCCCAATATTTCCTTGTGGTGGGTTGTTAGAGAATCCCCTATACATAAACATTACGTGATCTAAAACTACCTCTTCATGAGATCCCAAATTCCCAATATTTCCTTGTGATCGGTTGGTAGAGAATCCCCTATAAATACGAAGCTTTTCACGGCATAGATCATATACTTCCACCCCACGCCTCCCACCCCACGCCACCCATAACTAGCCTTCCATGACTACACCGAATTACCACCCCACGCCGCCCAAAGTAGCTCCCAAGTCGGTGAAGCCGACAGAGCCGTCATCTTCAAAGCCTGCGTCGGCGAATCCTGAGATGAAAGACAAGGGCACGTCAGAAAAGCCGACGAAAGAGAAGGGCACGTCGGAGAAGCCGGTGAATCAAAATATGAAAGCGAACGACAATGGAGCCGGGCGCCATCGAGAGAATCCTCAGGTAACGATCGAGATCCTTGTATTGTGTATACACATTCCTTCCCAAGTCTGCATGCAATCCCATTATTTACGGCACACTTATTTTTGATCTCGTTTAGTTACAGCCATAACGAACTATCCCTATTTTACCGAAGGGAGATTGGTGTGTCTAGAAAGGCTTGCACGAATCTTAGCATAAAATCAATGACATAGGACTTAGATAAGCAATACTTAGAGCACATCTACATGCGCTTTAGCAAAACTTAAGGGAGATCATGGATACCTTCCTCTCTTAGTTTTTAGTCATGAATGCCTCTCTCTGTAATGAAACTTGCGCTAATTTTCGTGCTAGAAAGTTCTACGTGCAACGATATGGAAAGGAAGGACTAGTAATTCAACTTTGTTTAAAACCAGCAACTGAATCAACAAAATAATCGTAGTACTCCTAAATGCCTGATCAAATACGCAGTAGACAGAATACAAAGTAGTTTTGTACGTAAGTTGCACGCCTCACTTATTTGGCATTGAGAACATCAAATGTATGTACTATATTAAATTTTAGGTTGACGAGAAATAAAGGAGAAAACTAAAGAGAAAGATGGACAGTAGGATCACATGTTACATTCCTAGTATGGTGATTATCTATAAACTATTGATCTTGTGATCATGTATGCAATTATTTTCGTAAGCGTGACGCCTGAAACTTTAGTAGTGTACGTAGAAAAAAGTCTGCTCTTTGTACTAAAAATCTATACTATTATCAGTCAATTTGCGGACAGAGATAGCTTGTTTTTCTATGTCTGGTGTTCATTATATGGCCTAGAAGCTCTATAATTTCATGCAGCAATGTAGAGCACAACTTTTATATTGGCATAGATTACATCTAGTCGGTTCTATGCGTGTTTAAATGAATACCATACAGAATCTAATCACAATATTTGTACATTCAGGGAACTCAGGTTGCTTCATTGCTGCAATACGAGAAGTTCATAAAAGATTTAAACGCACAGCAACTGACGTACATCAAGTTGATTGGACTGGGTGAACTTCTCAAGACTCCTGGCATGAGAATGAGACATCTACTGTGCCAGGCCATCGCTTATTCATATGATGCAGAGCAGGATGCCTTTATAATTAATGGGAGACCATGTAGGATCACACTAAAATATGTGGAGCATATAACAGGCCTGCCCTGCATGGGGAAGAATCATGTCTCTTCAAATCACAATGATACTTTGGAGTTGTGGAAGGAACTGAAAGACCCCAATGACACAAAAGTAACTTTGAAAGGATTGCTAGCCAAGATGAAAGGCAAGAGCACACCTAATTTTGTCAGGCCATTTGTCTTGTACACCATAGGCAAATATGTATGCCCGACAACACAGCAGTATGTGGACAACAGATACCTTGGGATTGTTAGAAACGTTGAGACAATAAAGAGCACCAATTTTGGACAGCTTACACTTGACCATCTTATGACCAGTGTCAGGAAATTTGTAAATGGTGGAGCAAATCTGGAGGGCAACCTACCATTGCTGCAAGTAATACAATCATTATTAACATATAATACATTTAATTTTATGGAAAATTTTCTAATATGTTTTTGTTGTAATGCAGACGTGGTACTACGAGAAGTGGAGGGTGCACCAATTGGACTCTACCATCTCGTATGCATCAAGGTTAAGGCCGCTGATCCAAAACTAGAGTGACGAGAAGGCACAGAAGGTTGACAACATAATCAACAAAAAATATATATGGGTTGGAGAGGTAAAGTGTTAGTACTGTGTGCCTGGATTATCTATCATATGTTTTGAATGATACTAACGACACTAACATACAATATGTCGATGACCTGATGCGGCCTTTCAATCCGCCACCAGTTGGGACGCCGGTCAAACCAAAGACTGACGGTCAGGTAAATGATGAACATCAGACACAAATATATATTGTAACTTTGCAAGTACAATCGAAGTCATATGCTTCTAACTGCTTGTAATTTGCTGGATAAGGCACTCATGGGTCGTGTATTGGCTGATTTGAAAGAAGTTGCCTCCATTGTGCGGGAAGCCAGTGCACAACAATTTGATAGGATGAGCACCCTTGAAAAAATGGACGAGTGCCTTAGGCGTACACTTGCGAACGGCAGATGCACGAACAACCTCATCACAGAATTCAATGTAAGTATACCATTATGAGTTTTTATAAATATTTTAACTATCAATACTCTCCACACTAACACATTAAAGAACCACCGCTATGGAATATTTGATGCTGATCGCCCAGGAGTAGAGGACATACAGCTATCTGACCTGGGAGTACCTGCGGACCCAATGGAGGTCCCAGGAGAGAATACTACTCACCAGCAAAAACAAAAAAAGACACGGAGGTCATTGCCAAAGGCATTTCTGCTAAGGGAATACAAAAAGATAACATGGATGCCCCCATGAAGAACGTAGCTGAAGATTTGCAGCCTGCTCCTAGTTTGCAATCGCGAAAGCATTCAAAAACCACCACAAGCATTGAAGCTTTGATGGTGATACACATTTCGCATCTAACTGATTTTGTTTTAAGTTAATGAAGATTCGTAGCTAACAAGTGCTTTATTTCGAATCACAGGATCCTCTGAATTTGAGGCATAATGAGAATGTGCGAAAGGCTGAAGAAAGAAGAGATCAAGATGATGAAGATGTCAGTATTGAGGTGGGGGGAGAGGCAGGTACCAAAAGCAAACACCGGTCTGCCAAGGCTAAGGCAATAAGGGAGCCGGAAGAGACACATGTCTTCCCAGTTGATGAGGAAAACTATGATGATTCTTTAGCAAAGCAGTGACAAGATAGCGTGGTTGATTCCATGCTACCAACTCGTACGAGCATCCGGAAAAGAGTGGCATCTTCATTATTGTGCAATGAAGATTATGTTCTGTACGATAGTGATAAGAAGAGAAAGAGAAACAGGACTCCATCGGAGTCTACCAACGATTCCAAGGACACAAAGAATACAAAGAGGAAAAACCGTGCAAGCATTTTTAAAGATACAGACACAGGTGCTTCGAGGATGGAGACCGACCTTGACAAGTTTCGACAGAATCACGTGGCCGAAATTGTCAACACCTCAGATCTTGATAAACAATTGGTGGTAATTTATGACATTGTTCTGCTACAGAAGCATTTGCAATGCCTCACCATGACAGATGGAGTTTTAGATGACAAATGGTTGGGTGACGAAGTAAGATATTTGCCAAATTAGTTTATCAATTTTCTTTTGCACAATACAATTAACTTGAATTTTGTTTTAGTTGGTTGATGTTGTGATTCAGATCATGCGTCATGATCATCCTAAGGACATAAGGGACGGGCAACTGGTTTACATTGAGAGGGTGGCCGGCGCCGCTATGCTCGAAAGAGATGGTAAGGTAGAGAACTGCCACGAGGCCGCTTTGGTGGGCAGTCATGGAACAATAAAAGGGGACAACTACCTCAGACATGATCTGGTACCATCTAACCATGACATAAACACATTTATTTTTGTAATCATTATGCATGTTGATGTAATCATCTTTGCTGTCCAGGTTTTTCTACCTACGAACATGGCGAACACCCACTGGTTCCTTGTGGTCGTAAACCCCAGAAGGAGGGAGATTCAGATTCTTGATTCACTTTTCAGCTACGTAGTAACACAAGTGGTTCACGTGGTGAGATTTTAAGCGTCTTTCAATATAACACAACATTTAGCATCATACCTAACCTTGAACCGTGAAAAAAATCTCATACCATGGACTTTGGCAGATACGTGGGGTGGAAGCACATCTGAGAGCATCGCTGCGAATCAATGGACCACAAAACCATGCATGGCAATACATTAACGTGACCCAATGGACAGTAAAGCATGTTCCTGTGCCAAGACAAGATGACAAGTCAGTCAACAGTATTAGCTTCTCAATATGTTTTGAATTTTTAATACGTGAAATGGTGCTAACAGAATTAATTGTTCTAGTTCTTCTTGTGCACTCTACATGCTGAAGAACATCGAATTCTTTACGGGAGAAGATCTTACGCTGCGTTATGACCAAGCACATAGAGTAACACCTAAAATTTTGTCAATTTTGTAAACATATGGAACGATACTAACATATCCTCCCATGCAGGCATACATTGACAATTATAGAAGAGAGCTGCCTGTTGCCCTTCTTACTTCGCCCTACAACAAATTGAAGTCCATGAAAAGGCTGAAGACGTACATTGCTAGCCTATCGGATGCAGCTGCGATTGAAGATCATGAAGATGCAAGCAGTTAGTCCAGCAGTGGTTGATTCTTAGATATGGAGTGTACACTTGGTTATGAAGCGGTAGAGTAGGGTGTGGTTTGGTTTTAGTCTCGAAGAAGGTTTCCTAGCCATGTTCATAGTCCAGTGCGGATTAATCAAGTTGTAATATTTCACAATACTGGTTTCAAATACTATTCTTGAAATAAATTTGGTCTGCATGGGAGACGCTGAAACATATATTTGCTTTTTACAACCAGAACTTTTGAAGCTTTTTTCAACATTGCTAGTTAGAAGTTTCAGAAAAATTTCAGTTAGTGCTGAAATATTTTGGCTGAAAGGCAGATATTGCAGTGAGTGCTTAAATGAATGAAGTTCAGTTATTTCATCGAAATCTCACCGAAGTGAAAACCATCATGTCGTGCCATCTTGAGCAGCAATAGAAATGATTCAGCATTATTAACAAAATTTGGTCTCACAGATACGAGGAAAAAAGGTATGATTTTGAACATGCAAGATCGGATGGGCAATAAAATAACTTCACAAGAGAGCCAAATACTATTCTTGAAGAAGGTTTCCTAGCCATGTTCATAGTCCAGTGCGTATTAATCAAGTTGTAATATTTCACAGTACTGGTTCCAAATACTATTCTTGAAATAAATTTGGTCTGCATGTGAGACGCTGAAACATATATTTGCTTTTTTCAACCAGAACTTTTGAAGCTTAGGAAGGTTAACTGAATTCTTAAATTTATATTTAAGTGTCGTCGGACAAGATTCAGAACAATTACATTGCTAGTTAGAAGTTTCAGAATTTTTTAAACATCGCTAGGTAGAAGTTTTGGAATTCTTTTAACATCGCTAGTTAGAAGTTTCAGAAAAATTTCAGCGAGTGCTGAAATATTTTGGCACCGCTAGTTAGAAGGTTCAGATTTTTTTAACATTGCTAGTTAGAAGTTTCAGAAAAAATTTCAGCGAGTGTTGAAATATTTTGGCCAAAATTCAGTGAGGCTGAAATATTTTGGCTGATTTTCAAAGAAACGGGAACGATATCTTTTTGATGATCGTGATTCTCAGGAGACCTACGTGTTGTTACACAACTTATCTTGGTTTTTTTAAACCATAACTTACCTTTGCTAAACTCTCCACGCCCCCCCCTAATATTCAACCAGGTGGGTCCCCTCCCTTGATTTCCTCCAACCAAAGAAATCTATACGTAGATATATGTCCGGGTTGTTACGATTCCTATAAATAGGGATCCTTTGAAACCTCGTAGATCATAGTTCGTCCTTCTGCGCCGCCCAAACCAGCAAGACAGAAGGACGGAGCAACCCAGGAATGCAGCAAGACCGAACGACGGAGCCAAACATGGATCCTCTGGTAACTCCCCACGATCTCAGCCGCTGCTATTTTTCGTGCCACGATCTTCCTCGCAGGATCTCTTGCTGCGACCCCACTCATTGTTTTCATATTCATGTAACTCTGCACGTTTTTAAACAAATTAAGTTGGGGGCGTTAGGGGAGGGCGCTAGGATTTGTTTCCTACCAGATTGGAAGTTCATTGATTAATTCCAGGCTAAATCTTAGCGTCTGGTCTTGTCGATGCCAATTAGTGCAGCGGGCGCTTGCCTTCTTTTTTTCCTTCTGCAAGAGTCATGGAAGGCATCGATGGCCCATGTTTTAATTCCATACTACTGACCATGATTAGCGCCTAGAGTTGAGGAGACCACGGTTGGATAGTTTTTTATTTTCCAATGTTTATTTTATTTCAGATAAGTGCCTTGCAATGGAGATTACTTAGATGACCGTTCAAACGTAACCAAGCTGAATCACATGATAGTATTTGCACATACATGGAACTCAACATGCTTGTACCTCATGCAGTAGCATAGAGCACAATTTTTATGTTGGTATATATAAGCTGTATTCGTCTGTATGAGTGTTTAAATTGTATACCATGCTGAATCTAATCACACTTGCACATCCATTGAACCCAGGATGCTTCTTTGCCGCCATATGACGAGTTCATAAACGGATTAAACACGCAGCAAAGGATGTACATCCAGTTGATAGGACTGGGTGGACTTCTCAAGACACCTAGCATCAAAATTAGACGTGTACTCTGCCTGGCCATCGCTAATTCATATGATGCAGAGCAGGATGCCTTTATCATCAATGGGAGACCATGTAGGATCACATTAGAAGATGTAGCGCATATAACAGGCATGCCCTGCCATGGGAAGAAGCACGTCCCTTCAAATCTTGATGATAATATGGAGTTGTGGAAGAAACTGAAAGACCGTAATGACACCAAAATAACTTTCAAAGGATTGCTAGCCAAGATGAAAGTCGACAGCACACCAAATTTTGTCAGGCCATTTGTGTTGTACACCATAGGAAAATATGTATGCCGAACAAAAGAGCAGTATGTGGATAACAAATATATTGGGATTGTTAGAAACGTTGAGATGATAAAGGGCACAAATCTTGGACAGCTAACGCTTGACTATCTTATGGATAGCGTGAAGAATTTTGTAAATGATGAGGCAATTCTGGAGGGGAATCTACCACTGCTGCAGGTAATTCGTAGTAGTACAATTATCAGTTACCTAACATACATTACATAATGTACGTGAATATTTGTAAACTGCTTTTGTTGTCATGCAGACATGGTACTACGAGAAGTTCAGAGTGCACCAATTGGACTCTAGCATCTCGTATGAATCAAGGTTAAGGCCGTTGATCCAGAACGGAGCAACGAGAAGGCAAAAAAGGTTGACAATATAATCCAGAATAATTATCTGGGAGTTGGAGAGGTAAAATGTCAGCGCATTGCCTGGATTATGTAACATATATATTTTCTAAATCATACTAACGACACTAAACTGCAGTATGTTGAGGACCTGATGAGGCCTTTCATTCCAGCACGAGATGGTACGCTGGCCAAACTGAAGACTGGCGCTCAGGTAAATGAGTTACATAAGGCACAAATATATATTGTAACTGTCAGATTTCGGGTTCCGGCAGACCCTTGAGGTTCGTACACTGGGGTGCGCGCGGAGATTTCGCCTCCTACCTACCTGCACCCCTCCGGCTCACTAAGATCTAAGCTATGGAAAGAACAACACGAATGACACTGGGTGTATACTGGTTCGGGCCACCATTGTGGTGTAATACCCTACTCCAGTGTGTGGTGTGGTGGATTGCCTCTTGGGCTGATGGTGATGAACAATACAAGGAAGAACAACCTCGCGAGGGTCTGCTCTTGGCTGGGGCGATGAGCTGCTGGGAGGAGTTCAGTCACCCTTCTCTCTCTCTCTGATTCTGATTCTCTCCTCCCTGATTCTCGATCTCCCTCTCCCCTGGGGGTGGCTAGTCCTATTTATAGAGGCCCTGGTCCTCTTCCCAAATATCGAGCGGGAAGGGAGCCAACAATGGCGAGCTAATTTGAAGGGGGACATCTAGTACTAGCTATCCTGACAAAAGTAGTCTTCGCCTGCACAAAGCTCTGGTGGTGACGCCGTCTTGGGCTCCACGATGACCTCCGTCTTGCAGTCCTCCTGGTATTGGTCTTGTTGCACCGAAATGGCAATCTTTGCCTGATGCCTCGGTACTCCGTGGCTGCGCTTGCTCCCTTTGCACCAAAGAGGAAAGGAGGACGCTGCGCGGGCTGGCACCTGCCTGGCGCCTTTGGTCGTCATGGCTTGCGTCACGGGCACCTCGTGAGGTACCCTGCCTTGATCTCTCCGCCTCCTCGCGAGCCAGCCTGATGAGGCCGTGCCTGAGGAAGCTCCGCGTCGTCCGCCCCGTGAGGCTTGGCCCCTCGCGAGGGTCTTGGGTCTGTGTTGATGAAGATGGGCCGTGCTGGGCCCCCCTTTGAGCCACGCCGTAGGCCGCAGGCAGGCAAGTCTGGGGACCCCCGTTCCCAGAACACCGACAGTAGCCCCGGGCCTAAGGCGCGCCTGGACTTGGCCGTGCAGGGAGGCGGAAGGGCAAGAGCGAAGCGCCGCGGGCCCTAACAGCCTGCGGCCTTGGGCGCCGCGTGGCGGTTGATTGGACGTGAGCGCCTTAGCAACCGTGCGAGTTGATAAAGGAGCGGCATCTGCCTAGGCTTTGCTTTTTGCTTTCTCTGGTTGCTGCTCAGATCCCCTTTCTTGCGCCTCTCCTTCCTTCCTCCAAAATTTCCAGATCTACTCCGACCGCGTGGCCTAGGAAGCCATGGCGCCTCGTCAGCCCCCGGCCGTAGCTTGGTACTCGTCTGCCCTGGACTCGCCGAACGTGTCGGAGGCGAGCCTTGCCCGGTTACGCCGGATGGCGGTGGCACGGGGCATCGACGGGGCGAATGTGTTCAAGGCCGGCTCCGCCACCCCCGAGGGTCAAGGGAGCACCTTCTATCCATTCTTCGTAAGTGCCATTGCTGCTGGCCTGGTGCCTCCCTTCTCCGAGTTCTTCTTCTCTGTCCTCCACCATTACAAGCTACAGGCTCTGCATCTCCACCCCAACTTCGTTCTTCTCCTGGCAATCTTCGCCTATTACTGCGAGGCTCACGTAGGGGTGCAGCCCTCAGTGGCCTTGCTGCGCCACTACTTCTACCTCCGGACCTCTCGCGGTCCTGCTTCCGCGTGCGCGAGCTTCATCGCGTACGGCGGCGCCATTGCCATCTCAAACCCCGGGAAAAGGATTGAGGGCTTCAGGAGCAAGTGGGTCTTGGCGGATGCTGGGCGCATTCACCCTCGGCTGATCTTGCCCACGGAGCAGCCCACGAGCTCCAGTGATTGGGGTCGAGCAGAGCTCGCGGACCCCCGCGCGAAGCTGGTGTTGGAGAAGATGGATGCGGATCTGAGGCCGGCCAACATGGCGGCGGCGAAGCTGACCGGCGCGTCGCTGCTGAGGGAATTCCTGGAGCACCAGCTGGCTCCGCTTTGGCTGTAATCACTCCCGATGTGGAGGCCCCGCCCGAGCCCCACGGCCTTGGCCAATGGAGATCTGGCTGTGGTTCTCCAATCTCTGGTCGGGGGCGATGTGGCAAGGTTGGAGGGTGCTCCTACGCCCTTGTTCCTCCGCGACGACTGGGAGCAGGTAGTGGAGTCCATGCCTGTCTTCAACGGGGATGGGCCCGTGCCCATGGAAACTCCCGAGGAACCGGTGGACGTGCCCTCTGACGACTCCAGCGAAGAGGAGGAAGGAGGGGAGCGGGAAAGAGAGCCTGACTCCGAGGCGACTGACTGAGAGTCGAGGGCTCCCCTCCCCCGTCTTAGGTCCCACGTTCTCCGCCTCTCTCTGAGCGATAACGACGAGCAGGACGGCGGGAGCTTGCCCCTGATCCCGAAGAAGGACAGGACCGGGCCGATCTCCCGCGGGTCTGCCCCGGCCCCGAGGCGGACCGCACCTTCCGCTTCCAAGCTTCCCGAGGTTGACCCTTCCAGCCGGCTTTCAGGCTTCAAATTTGGCCGGAGGCCGCTCGAGGTCACTGGCGACGACCCGTAAGCGTTTGATTCTTGTCTTTATTTCTTATTCTGCTTCTGAGTCTTGACGTCCGCATCTCTTGGACAGGCGGGCGCCCGCAGCAAAGAAGTCAAAGGGAGCTCCTGAGGTTCCATCCGTGGCAGCGCCTCTGCCCGCGAAGGAGGGTGACCGCGACGCACGGGCTTCTCCTGCCCGGTCGTCCTCGCGAGGCCTAGCTGAGCCGGCTGGGGTGAGCTCGGCCCCCATGGCCCAAGTGACTCCTGAGGTGTCCTTGCCTGCCGCCGCCACTACAGCCGTTGGGGCGCAGCAGACTCTGCCTCAGGATGCTGTGGCCGCGCAGCCGCCTTCTCCTCCTACTCCACCGGCTGCTGTCTCTCTGACTCCTTCTGCCGTTCTGGATCGTGTTGTCGCTAAGCTGGACCGACTACGGCAGGATCTTCTTGGCGCCGACCCTCGCTTGGTGGCCAGGCGCTTGGAGCTGGCTTCCGGATGGGTTCGCTCCAACGCTTCGATTCGGGCGGCGCTGGTCCAGGCCTCAACGCCTTGCGATGAGGAGAAGCAGGCCATCCTTGAGGCGAAGGCTGCTCGTGACGCAGCCCTGGGGAGGTGGTCGACGTCCGTGGTCGCTGCAAGGCGTTGGAGGACGAGCTGCAGGGCCTGCGGGACCAGCTCATGGAAGAGGTCCGCCTTCGCCAAGAGCAGGAAGAAGGTGTGAAGGCTCACGAGGCGGCTGTCAAGGAGAGGGAGGTCAAGCTCAGGAAGCGCCGTGACCGCTTAGGCGCGCTGGAGCAGGAGTTGGGGGCGAGGAAGGCCGAGCTGGACGACAAGGCCCTGGTTCTTGCCGAGGACCACATGGCCTTCACGGAGATGGAGGCGAAGGCTCGCTCCTCGCTGAGGACGCTTTACGACAGCGGCCTGGAGAGCCCGCTGGCTGGCGCCGAGGACGGCCCCGCCAAGCTGCTTCCCTTCCTGGTTCGCGCTCTTGAAGATGTCGCCCTTGGCCTTGGTCCCACGGCCGAGGCCGAGGCACGTGTCCTGTCTTCTGCAGCACTGACGCGGGTGCTCACCCACATCTACCTTCGCGATCCTGATGTCGACCTCGATGGCCTGCTAGAGCCAGTAAGCGGCGAGCGTGCCGCTGCCGCTGCCGAGGCCGTGAAGGGTCGCGCGGAGGCTCTGTTGGGGGAAGTTTCGGGCCTTCAGCACCAAGCCGAAGCAAGGCGCTGCCGACCCCACTGCTCCATGAGGCGCACCCACTCCGCGCTGCTCCACCGCCGACAAGTGACTCCGTTGTGGCTCCTGTCCTGCCTTTGATTCCTGCACATGTACCATGCCTCAGGGAGGTGTTTAAACTTGCGTTTGGCATTGAGATAATAGTGTGGACTGTAATATTTGCTTTTGAATTCCTTGAAATTTGCGCTTTTCCTTCCTACTTGCTTATGTTCTACGCCGGCAGAGCCCGGCCCCGCGCATAGCTCACCCAGCGTTAGTCCCAACCGGAAACCATGACGGGGCCAAGGAGTGAGGGGCTACGTGACAAGTTAGGCTCCTGAGTCGCGATGCTCAGGAGTCCCCCTTGGCGCACGAACAGCAAGTAGGGAGGTGTGATGTGGGTGGATCTACCGTTCTACGTCTGCAGAGCCCGGCCGTGCGCATACCTCACCCAGCATTTGCCTTTCGGAACTAAGGAGTGAGGGGCTACGTGACCAGTTAGGCTCCTGAGTCGCGATGCTCAGGAGTCCCCCTTGATGCTCAAATGACCTTCGTACCTTGGCTCCGCTCGGGGAGAGACGCGCGACGAACCAGGCCCGGGGGGGCCTGGCTGGGCGGCGTGCGTCTGGGCGTGACCCAGGCGCAACCCCCGTGCCCAGCCCCCTCGCGCGGCACTCCCGAGGGAAGGCGTTACGATGAGGCTAGACACTAAGCTCTGGGCTCCCTGAGGTTGATGCGGCCCGGGGGCCACCCTCAATTGTTTATCACCAGCGCGGAGCATAGCGCTTCCGTATGTGTACGGGCATAGCCGCTCCTCGGCAGTGTCGTCAGCCAGCGCAGAGCATGGTGCTTCCACAGGTACGTGGGAGGGGGGGCCCTCCGGGAGGAGCCCCCGGGGCGTGTACAGCCCCGCCCTGACACATGGTTGGCACGGTAGGGCCTGGCGAGGTTATCTGGGCACCCGTGGGCCAGCGCGGGACTCACGGGGCCCTACCTCTAGGCGGGTTGCGCCTGGCACTGGGCCTTATCTTGTGATGTGTCCCTGCAAATTTGGTTAGATGCCGGCACTCTACGTCCTCGGGTCCCGGCCCTGGAGCTGGTCTCAGCCGTCGCTGGTATGCCAGGTCGCGATGCCATGGACAAGGCCAGAGGATGAGGGCTGGAGAGCCAGTAAGAGCCCTGAGTCGCGATGCTCAGGTACCCCCCCTTTAACGTGCAAGCGGTCGGCATCGAGAAGAAGAGGTGTTGTGGACTGGCATCAAATAATCAAGCATGGTGGGTATGACGCATAACCGAAAATAACTGCCAATGAGATACATGCCGCTGGGTCTGGCCCGAGCGACTTGGGGATCATGCAGCCCGAGGGGCGCCCCCAACAAGGTAAGCTAACAACATGAAATAAAAGGGATACATGCCGTATGGACGGACCCACGCGGCCTGGGAATAATGCAGCCCCGGGGGGCGCTCCCAGCTGGAAGTGAAACTTGAAAGATGTCACCTGATGACGTTGAGGACAAAGGGGTGTTGGTGTAGCAGACTCAGTGGGCTGCGGAAGCCGATCCTCATGAGCCCCCAGGCCCAGGGGCCTCGGGAGGCTCTGGAGGCGCTGGTGGCTCCCTGCGGACCATCTCCATCTCCGCCAGGGCTGCGGAACGCCTGGCCTCTTGTGCCTCCATGATGCCCCTCATGAGGCGCTGGTACATGACAGCCGCGTTCGGCAAGCCGTAAGGCATGTGAACGTAGCTGTGGGGTGGACCTCCGCAGCGCCCCACTCGCGAGGGCCAGAGGCGCTCCAGAGAGGCGACTCGGTTGAGCCCTGGTATGTCGATGTAGACGCGCAGCCCACCATCCTCGCCTGGATGGGGAGCCACTGCTGGTAGACGGCGGCCGCCTTTCATGACCCTTGACTCCTGTAGCTCCTGAATGGCCTTGCTGGCGAACTCCTGAGGGTCTGGCTCTCCTTGCCTTACTCCTTCTTGAGGGAAACGTGCTTCGAAGCACGCCTCCATGTGGTGCCCAAGCGCCTCCCTCGTGACCCTAGCCAGGTCAGTGGCCCTCCAAGGGAGAGCCCCTGAGCCCTGCCTGAGGAGGGCGTCGGGCGCGCTTTCCTATGCGACGGAAGGAGATTCCCCCTGGGCAGGCACGGGCCCAGAGGGGCCTGCCTCCTGAGGGGCCGGGCCGGACAATGTCTTCTTCTTCTTGGGGGCGGTCTCGGGAAGCCTCCTGCTTCCGCGATCCGGGTCTTCCAGTGACACGGCCTGAAAGGCTCGTTCCAGGGAAAACACCGCGTCCTTCTCTTCACAGGGCACTGTGATGACTCCGCCACTTCCTGGCATCTTGAGGATGTTGTAGCCGTGGTGAGTTACGGCCATGAACTTGGCCAGCGCTGGGTACCCAAGGATGGCATTGTACGACAGGCGAATGTGAGCGACGTTGAGGTCAATGAGCTCGATGCGGTAGTTGTCGCGTGCCCCGAAGGTGACAGGGAGGCGGACCTGCCCAATCGGGACCGTGGAGCCGTCGGTGATTCCGGAGAAGGGCTTGGTTGGCTGAAGCTGGCTGTAGGGCGCTTGGAGATTGTTGAATGTTTCCACGGACAGGATGTTGAGCCCTGCCCCGCCATCGATGAGGGTCCTGGTGACCACCACGTTGCTGATGATTGGGGAACAAAGCATCGGGAGGACTCCGGCTGTAGCCGCACACTTGAGCTGATCTGCTGAGCTGAACGTGATGGCGCACACTGACCACCTGAGAGGGCACGTGGCTTCAAGCCTGGGGAGGACTGCATTCACTTCGCGGGCGAACTGCTTGAAGATGCGTTGAGAGGCTGGGGCCTGAGCCCCGCCCAGGATGCAGGCGATCGCGCGCGGCTCCTGGAAGCCCCCAACCCCCTCGTCTTGGTGGCGGTCCTCGTTTCTCCTTGGCTGCAGCGGCAGCGGAGGGAGGCCTGCGTTGCCATGCGGGCGATCCTCGTGAGGCTGATCCCTCCAGTCTCCCTCGCGAGGCGGGTCTTGCCAGCGATCCTCGCGAGGTTGATCGCGCCACCCTTGGCGCGGGCCACGGTCTTCCCAACGTCTTGCGTTCCTTCCTCCTCCTCGACCGTAGCCCGGGTCACCGCGGTCGGGGCGGCGTCCGATCCTTCCTTCTCGCACGGCTCGGAGCTCTTGACATTCGTTGGTGTTGTGGGTGTGGAGGTTGTGGTACACACAGTACCGGCTGCCCTTGGAAGGTTCGGGCTGAACTCTTCCCCGCTTGGTGTCTGGTTCTGCCGCGAGCACGGCAGCCCCCTTGCGCTTCACGTCCTTGGCTTTGGGCTTCTTCTCTTCTGGGTCTGTGGCAGGCAGCTCAAGGACGGAGAGACGCCCTTCCTCAGCCCTGGCGCATTTGGTTGCCAAGTTGAACAACTCCAAGGAAGTGCACGGGTCTTCGTGCATCGCCAGCTCCTCCTTCATCTTGACATCGCGCACGCCGTCGGAGAAGGCTGAGATGATGGCCTCCTCAGTCACCTTGGGAATCTTGAGGCGTGCGTTGTTGAAGCGCTGGATGTAGTTCTGCAGGGTCTCCCCGGGTTGTTGCTTGATGCGGCGCATGTCGCTCACGCCGGGTGGCCGGTCGCGAGTACCTTGGAAGTTGGCGATGAAGCGGGTGCGCATCCCGTCCCAGGGGGAGATCGTGCCTGGAGCCAGGTTCAGGAGCCAGGTGCGGGCCCCGTCCTTGAGCGCCATGGGAAACCAGTTCGCCATGACCTTCTCGTCTCCGTTGGCAGCTTCGATGCCCAGCTCGTAGAGCTGGAGGAACTCCGCAGGGTCAGCCGTGCCATCGTAACAAGGAGGTAGGTCCGGCTTGAACTTGCCGGGCCACGCGACGCTGCATAGCTCGGTGGTGAAGGCACGGCAGCCTGCTGTGGCCACGGGAGGCCTTGGGTGACGGAGAGCTTGGTCTTGCATGTCCCCATGCGCTGCAGCTGGGTCTTGACGTGCGGGAGCAGGAGCATGGTCGCGACGTGCTGGAGCAGGGAGCGCCCGGGCAGCTTCTTGCGGGCGAGGGACTTCTTGGCAGCTCTGCTCTTGCCGCGCTGGCACCTGACGTAGCGGGCTTCGCCCAGGGGCCACGCGTCTTGGAGCCATGGCGCCTTCTTGGGAAGGAGGCGGCCGGGGCGCCGCTGGAGCTTCGTCGCCCTCGCGGGGCGGGGTGCGGTGCAGCGGAGCGGACGGCGCAGGAGAGCCCCCTGCGGTGCGGACGAGCTCGGCGATGTGGTCGAGCAATTCTTCGTAGACGTCGTCGACGGGACGGTAGCGCAGGAGCTCGTTTGCCGCGATGAGCGCAGCTCGAGCCTCCATGGGTGCGTGGAGCGCGCGGGACGAGGAACCAGCTGGGGTGAGCGAGGGAGTAGCGGTGCGGCCATCTTGCCGCACGGACGGATGCTGAGATGATGCTTGCTGCTCGTCCCCCGCCGGGCCGGTGGCGGCGTTGACGGCAGGTGACGGGGAACGGCGAGGACGCCCGCCGACAGGAGCCGTCTGGGCAACACGGGAAGCGAGAGCGGCCCGGCGCTCGGCGCGGGCCCGACGAGCGTCAGACATGGGCGTGATGGTCGGAGGAGAACGGGGCGGTGGAAGACAAATTCCGGCGCACCCCTACCTGGCGCGCCAAATGTCGGATTTCGGGTTCCGGCAGACCCTTGAGGTTCGAACACTGGGGTGCACGCGGAGATTTCGCCTCCTACCTACCTGCACCCCTCCGCCTCACTAAGATCTAAACTATGGAAAGAACAACACGAATGACACTGGGTTTATACTGGTCCGGGCCACCGTTGTGGTGTAATACCCTACTCCAGTGTGTGGTGTGGTGGATTGCCTCTTGGGCTGATGGTGATGAACAATACAAGGAAGAACAGCATCGCGAGGGTCTGCTCTTGGCTGGGGCGATGAGCTGCTGGGAGGAGTTCAGTCACCCTTCTCTCTCTCTCTCTGATTCTGATTCTCTCCTCCCTGATTCTCGATCCCCCTCTCCCCTGGGGGTGGCTAGTCCTATTTATAGAGGTCCTGGTCCTCTTCCCAAATATCGAGCGGGAAGGGAGCCAACAATGGCGGGCTAATTTGAAGAGGGACAGCTAGTACTAGCTATCCTGACAAAAGTAGTCTTCGCCTGCACAAAGCTCTGGTGGTGACGCCGTCTTGGGCTCCACGATGACCTCCATCTTGCAGTCCTCCTGGTCTTGGTCTTGTTGCACCGAAATGGCAACCTTTGCCTGATGCCTCGGTACTCCGCGGCTGCGCTTGCTCCCTTTGCACCAAAGAGAAAAGGAGGACGCTGCGCGGGCTGGCACCCGCCTGGCGCCTTTGGTCGTCATGGCTTGCGTCACGGGCACCTCGTGAGGTACCCCGCCTTGATCTCTCCGTCTCCTCGCGAGCCATCCTGATGAGGCCGTGCCTGAGGAAGCTCCGCGTCGTCCGCCCCGCGAGGCTTGGCCCCTCGCGAGGGTCTTGGGTCTGTGTTGATGAAGATGGGCCGTGCTGGGCCCCCCTTTGAGCCACGCCGCAGGCCGCAGGCAGGCAAGTCTGGGGACCCCCGTTCCTAGAACGCCGACAGTAACATTCCAACTAGTATGAAGTTATATGATTCTAACTGTTTCAAAGTCTCAGATTAAGGTGCTCGTCGGACGTGTATTGACTGATTTGCAAGAAGTTGCCTCCCTCGTGTGGGAGTCTGGTATAGAACAAAACCATAGGATGTGCACCCTTGAAAAGAAAATGGATGAGTGCCTTAGGCGTACCCGTAAAAATGGCAACCTCACAGAGGACCTCATCAAAGAATTGAAGGTAAGCCTAGAATTATGAGATTAGTATATATAATTGGAAATTTACGTGTACAAGTTTTTTTCTAATTTAGTTTACTATCAAAACACCCCAGACTAACATGTATTTTTTAAAGAAAAAACATGATGGCATATTTTCAGGAGTGGACGACATACATCTATCTGACCTCGGGGCACCTTCACACCCAATGGAGGCCTCTGTTGAGAATGCTGAGCAGGCTTCTGACAAGGGGAAACAAAAGGATGTCACGGAGGTCGATGCTAAGCACGATTGTAAGCACGGAATAAAAAATGATGACATGGAGCCCCCCATGAAGAACCTTGATGAAGATTTTGACGTACGCATGTTAACTTAATTATGAAACAATCATTGTCGTTTCAGAAATAACATTTGATCTTCCACGTACAGGATGAAGCATTCGAAAGAGCTGCTGCAAATATCAAACAGGACCTTAGTGGTATTCATAAGCTTTTGAAAGAGGTGGATGATATCCAGGGAGCTCCTAATTTTGATAACCAAATGCATTCCAAAGCCACCACAAGCCTTGAAGATTTCCAGGTGATGCACATTTTACCTATAATTGAGCAAGAATCTGCTAAAGGCTAACACACGGTTTATCTCGTCTGACAGAATCCGTTCAACAGACGGAGTAAGCAGCACTCTGTGAAGGCTACGGGATCGCGAGATCCTGAAGAGCCCCGTGCCTTCACAGATGATGATAGCCATGATGAATCCTTTGAAAAGCAGCAACAAGTAAGTGTGGTTGGATCGACGCCACAAAATCTTGGGCGCGAAAAGAAAAGGGTGGTATTGCAATTATTTAAGGATGACGAGTATGCTTCGTATGACACTGAGAAGAAAAAAAAGGAAAAAAAGACTCTATCAGAGTGTACAAATGATTCCAAGGACACGAACAGTAAAAAGAGGAAAATCGGCTCTAGCAACTTAAAAAAGAGGTCAGAAGTTCCTGAAACCCAGAGGGACCAACTAGACGTGGTTCGACAGGATTTCGTGCCATCACTGATCAACACTACAAATCGTGAAAAACAAATGGTGTTAGTTGATGACATTGTCGTGCTATCAAAGCATTTGCAATGCCTCACCCATAAAGATGAATCTGAAGATGGCGTATGGTTGGGTGACGAAGTAAGATAGTATTTCACAATTTTGTTTATGAAGTTTCATTTTTGTACAATACAATTAACTTGATTATTGCTGTAGGTGGTTGATGCTGCGATCCAGCTCATGCGTAATGATCAACCAATTGACAGAAGGAACGGCCAACTGGTTTACATTGAGAGGGTGGCCGGCGTCGCTAAACTCGAAAGAGATGGTAGGATAGAGGAGTGCTACGAGGACGCTTTGGCAGGCATTCCTGGAACAACACAAGGAACCACCTACCTGAAACATGATATGGTATATTAAGCTGACGTAGAACAGATTTTTTTATTACTATGCACGTTGATCTAATTATCTGTGCACTTCAGGTTTTCCTACCTACGAAAAGTTTATACACCCACTGGTTCCTTGTGGTCATAAACCCCATAAGGAAGGAGATTCAGGTTCTTGATTCACTTTTCCACTGTATGATACCCAAAGAAGTAAATAACGTGGTGAGAATTTCAACATATTTAACTATAAGAAAGGATTTAACATCGTATGTAAGTATTAGTCGTAGGCAACTTCTCATCCCATTGGGATTGCAGGTACGTGGGATGGAAGCACATCTGAGAGCAGCGATGCGAGTCAATGGGATTGAAAGCAATGCATGGGAAGACATTAACGTGACGCAATGGCCAATACGGAATATTAATGTGCCAAAATCGGATGAGACATCAGTCAACAATATTAGCTTTTATTTTTGTTTTACATTGTTAATATCTGAAATGCTGATCTAACAACATAAAATGTTGCAGTTCTTGTAGTGCACTGTACATGCTGAAGAACATCGAATTATTTATGGGAGTAAAACTAAGGTTGCAATATGACGAAGTACGTAAAGTAACACCTCAAATTTTGTCATTTTCTGAAACATATGGAACGATACTAACATATCCTCGCATGCAGGCCTACATCGACAAATTCAGAAGAGAGCTACCTGTTGTGCTTGTCGATTCACCCTACAACAAAATGAAATACGGGACTAGGTTCAGGCAGTACCATGCTAGGCAATCGGATGCAGCTGCGGTTGAAGACGACGAGGATGCAAGCAGTTTGTCCAGCATTGTGGTTCATTCTTACATGTGGAGTGTACACTTGGCCGTAAAGCGATAGAGTAAGGTGTGGTTGGGTTTTAGTCCCGAAGAAGGTTTCCTAACCGTGTTATTAGTCCATTGCACATGAGTCAAGTTGTAAAACTTCAATAATATTGGTTACTATATTTTGCTTGAAATAAATTTGGTCTCTACGGGATCTCGTAGAAATCTATATTTGCTTTTTACTACCATGTGACAATAATGGTGCCTGGGGCAACCCTAGAAGAATAATGGAATATGATATGTCTATTTTCATATGAGAGAAAAATTTATTAAAGCATGAGCATAGCCTCACAACAGAAGTCAAAAATACTGCCTGATTCAACACGCAATCCCAGCTATGTCTCGTAGGCAGGCCACAAAGCCAAAAAAATAGAGCATAGGATAACAAGAGGAAAAGCACGTACCATAGGGGGCCTCTGCAGGTGCTGCAACGCTGAATTGAAGCGATCACCTTTAGGAGCACAGTGGTGTGGACATGGTACATCCATCCTGCCTCAGGGAATCACATAGCATGTTCTGTCATAGCCCTGCAAAACAGAGGAAAAATTACTACTTGTACTAACCTTGTCAAGTGTGTGCATGTAACAAATGTTGGACATAACTAAACACGGAAGAATGAAATGCAACATATGGAAGAATCGAATGCTCATTCCTTTCTCTCTGCTTTTTGCGAGAACCATTACTCTCCCTTTAACAAGGCTAAAACATCATAATAAGACTTAACAGCAATCTTGAAAAGGTGGATATCCCATGTGAATCTAATTTTTCATATAAAGCACATGCCAAGTCTGTTGATCCCAGTCCAGCAATTGCACAAGAAGAAGCGAGAATCATAAATATTGAGCAACATAAGCTATGAATTGTTTATAGTACATTCCAAAATTAATAGCTTATCATCTTCATTGATCTCCAAATCTCACCTATCAGCCAAATTGAAAGAATACATGTTGAATGCAACGATTGAACATTCGTAGATCAAGCAGTCGGGGGTGGACGAATGGGGCTGGCCGTCGAGGCCGGCGACCGGCTTCATCTAGTCCCGCAGAACATGATCCATACCCAACCACCTTGCCATCGGACGAGATGCATGGCCAGATAGAAGCTGCAGCCATGGCTGAGAAATGATATGTAGAGGACGCAAACAACCAATTGGGGTGTGGGAAAGAGGTTGCATATAACCTTGTGGCTATAGGCACCCGCATGGAGAACTGGGAGGTGGGATGGCGCCGACTCTTCGCCGGCGGCCGCCGCGGGGAGGGCAGTGGGCCTCCTCTCGTGTTCGTTGAAAATGCGGTGCGAGATCATGAGGGAATTGGGGTGGAGGAAGGGAAGGGCCACGACACGCGGCTAGATCCTGCCGGCGACGAGGGAGGGAGGGGCCGCGACGAGCGGCTAGATCCTGCCGGTGACGAGGGAGGGAGGGGCCGCGATGAGCGGCTAGATCCTATCGGCGGGGATCAAAACCGTAGCGGCGGCGAGGCATAAACCCTAGCGAACGGGATAAATATCGAACCGAAAATAGCCCTTAAATTCATACCTAGAATACCCTCGAAATATTTGGAAGGGAAAAACAGATCAGTTCGAAATATTTTTTCTCCCGAAAATGCCCCTTGGGTTCTGATATAATACACGTGACATCAGTGTATTGCATCGGATCTGGACCGTCGATTTCGCTCCGACGGACAGTCCATATTGTCCGGATGCACTGTAAAATGACTCTATTTTTAAGTAGTAGAGAAATGGCTATTTACTTTTTTCGCATCCATGCCGCACGTTGTTTCTTTGAGTCATGAGGCGTTTATTTCTGCGGCGCCAAGTCCACTTACCCCGTAGACGCATGAACTTCTTTGTCCCTGCCCTTCTCCGCTCGAGCTCTTCGTTGTCAGTCTCATCCTCCAGGTCCAATCTCTTCCCACTCATACCAGACGGTGGTGCCCCAGTCCATGCAAGTGCACAACCCCAACAATCGGCACTCACCACACCTACTGCCTATCTATGTATGTTGTTGCCATCCCCACCCGTCGTAGGCGAGAAAACCCCAATGGAGCCGAATGCAGCGGATGAAATCGAGATAATTTTTTGCTTATACTGCTTAATCTCGTTCAAATGATTGTGGAATGCTTCTTTTCTCCTGAATGAACATTTTGTATTCGCGGTGCTCAATCTGTTACATGTCATAGTGTTGTGCAACCACGATAATGCTTTGGGGAATAACAACTTCTGCCTCATCCTTCCAGAATACTGCAGATAAATGACGGTAACCTTCAACTAATTCTTCAGTTCTAAATCATTAGGTGCTTAATATGTTAGCTAGTTCAGCATCATGTATTACTAGTTATGTGGGAGAAACTAGATGCTTTACCTCAGAATGAGCAAATAAATTATGCCAAGAATTTGATGCAACTTCTCTATTGAGCCGGACCTTGACATTTGCTTGCCTAGATCTCTTGTTATCATATGTAAACGGCACCCTAGAAAAACCCAAGTCAGTGAGACCACAAGTTTCCAGCGTATCTCTGAAGGCAATCATCTGCACTTCCGGCCTTGGAGTAGCTGAAAGATGCTCAAAATCCCACATAGCTTCGTTAAACTCCCCGGTTACTTTGATGATCTGACGAGAGAAGGTCATGGGCATCTTCATGCAATTACTTTGATGATCTGACGAGAGAAGAAGACGTGATGCGTTCATGCATGGATGTGTTGCTCCCGGCTGATGCGTTGATGCAGTGTTCCTAGCTACAGCCTAGATGCTGCTGATAATGCGTTGCTCCCAGCTGTTTCAAAGGATTTGATGGTTGTGTTGTTCACGTCCCAGCCCTCGCTCCGCGGTGCTGGTTTTTTGTCCCGGCACGGCTCCACTCAAGGTGCTGTGATCGGTTTATGGTGGAAATCCAAGACCAATCCAGTACATGCAGGCTTTTCAAGAGGCAATAGATAACTGTGAATTGCATGACATGGGGTATATTGGTGATCCCTTCACATGGCATAGAGGCAGAATACGTGAAAGACTAGACAGGGGACTAGCCAATGATGGTTGGTCGGTTTTGTTCCTTGATGCAGCCTTACAAAATTTGGAATATAATCACTCTGATCATCGGCCCCTATGTGTGGATACAGACTATTTTTCTCACAATCAGATGGGAGGAAATAATGCACAGGTCAAGCGTTTTGAGTCAAGATGGTTGCGGGAAGAAATCTTTAATGATACTGTTCTTGATGCTTGGACAAATGTAGGTGTTGATCCTAATGCTACAAGTATTTATGAGAAGCTCAATAAAATGCATGCAATATTCCATGATTGGGACCAGCGTGTCCTTAAGAAACCAAAAAAAGGTTGCGCAAGGCCCAGCGTGAGCTTGAAAAAGTCATGGCTGGTCCTATGAATGATGATAGTGACGTAAAGAGAAGGGAATTGGCTGAATTGATTGAGTACTTGCTTGAGTTGGAGGAGATTCAAACAAGACAGAGGTCACGGGCAACCTGACTTACGAGCAGCGACTGTAACGCGGCGTTTTTTCAGGCCTTTGCCTCGGCAAGGAGGAAAAGGAACTACGTCAAAAAACTGAAAGATGACGCAGGGAGCTGGCTTGAAGGTATGCCGGGATTAAACACTCACATTTAGAATTATTTTACTCACATGTTTACTTCGGAGGTGCGGCATACAAATCCAAATCTTTTACAAAAGGTTCAACGCAAAGTAACTGAGCAGATGAATGATTTCTTGATGGCACCATTCTCGGCGGATGATGTTAAAAAAGCAGTGTTTAGCATTGGGGATTTAAAGGCTCCAGGGCCTGACGGGCTACATGCAATATTTTTTAAGAAATATTGGCATATCCTAGGAGATGAGATCACTCATGAGGTGCTATTTGCTATTAATTCAAGACAGATTACGAATGAATGGAATGACACAACTATTGTCATGATACCCAAGATTGACAGTCCAGAACTAGTAACTCAATTCCGTCCCATAAACTTGTGTAATATTCTTTATAAAATCATCTCTAAAATGCTTGCACTTCGGTTGAAAAATATATTGCCTGAGATTATCTCCCCTATGGCCCTACCCAAAGTGCATTTGTTCTTGGAAGGATGATCACGAATAATATCCTTATAGCTTATGAATGTGTGCATAAAATAAAGAATAAGAGGGCTGGTCATACTGGACTATATCAGTTAAATTGAACATGCACGAGGCATATGACAGGGTGGAATGGTCCTTTTTTGCATGATATGAAGGTGAAGTTGAGTTTTCATGAACAATGAATTGAAATGATAATGGCTTGTGTTGGCTCTGTGTAACGCTCCGAGACCGATGTGCCAGGTGTCTTCCTGTTATTCGCTGACGTTGCCATGTCATTTTCTTGTGTGTTGCATTTTATCATGTCATCATCCGCACTGCATCATCATGTTTTCAAAACTTGCCTCCGTCCGTTGTCCGTTCTGAGCCCAGACACACTTGCACGCGCCCGCGGCACGTCCGAAATATTATTATATAAGTGGCCGGAAAATGTTCTCAGATTGGGTTGAAAGTTGGCTGTGGTCTTATTACAGTGCAGATAGACCACCTGTCAAGTTTCATCGCATTCAGAGTTCGTTTGATAGCCCAACCGTTAAACTATAGCGACATTATAGCCGGGCACACGTCAGACGTTTTCGGTCTCCGGAAACAGTCGTTGGGCCTCTCCTCTTCTCTCTTCTCAGCCCTTTGCCTTCTACACTACCTCTCACCGCCAGGCCCTACCTAACCTCTCTCGTCAGCCTGCGACCCTCCTCGCGCGCGTGTCTGAAAAGCTGTCCCGGACCCGACCCGGACTGTCGCCACCGTCGTGTCCGGATCATCCCCAAACATCTACAAAACATCACCGTTTTCTTATTTGGACTCCCTATCTATTTTATTCATGACTGTCCGATTAAGATCGGAGGGACCAGATGCCCCTAACTCAAACCCACCTACCATATATATCTAGACAACCCACCTAATTTCTAGGGATCCTACCTCGCGTCGCCGCCACACTCTTTCTCGGGATCCCTCCCGATCCAAACCCACCAATCACCAGACCTCTCTTGATCCCCTCTGCCCGAGCTCCTCCTGCAGCTCCCCATTGCCCTCGACCCTGCCTCGTCGTCCGGCCGACACCGGCGACCGAAACCTTGCCGGAGATGAGTGCCTCGACAGCCCCGCTCCTTTTTCCCTCCTGCTTCTCAACCTCTCCTTCTCACGATCTTCCCTTTCCTTTCTCTATTTTCTCTCACAGGGATAGATGGCGCTCCCTCTTGGAGCTCTGCCTCCTTCGGCCACCTCCTCGCCTCGTCGCCATCGACCTGCAGAGGGACACGTCATGGCCACCCTCGTCTTCAAGTCGCGTCGCCCACGCCCGGATTTGGCGCCCTCAGCATGCCCATGCACGGGTTCCGCGCATCCCCGACCTCTCCTGCAACCCTTTATCGAACTCCATGGGCAGCCTCCCATGTTCGACTCTTTGCGCCGCCCCGTTTGACCTCCAGTTCCAGTCCCTCGTTGCCACCGCTTCGCCAGGCGCCTCATCATCGGGGAGCACCCCAGCACTGCTGCTGTACTCCTCTTGTTTCTTCTCTATCCCCCCCTTTTCCTTTCCTGTCGCTCTCCAAGTTCTCTGAACTCTCTATCTTTCTTCAGGAGTTGTAGCAACCTTCGAGTTTGAGCAGCCGCCTCCTGCACGGATCGAAGACCTCCTGTTGCTCGGATCTGGACGCCGCTGAGCTCCCGCGTCAGATCGGACTCCTCCGTGCATCCCCGACCTCTGGCCTCGCCGTGCCGTCCCCGTGTAGGTTCCTGCCTCTGCCTCGTCCTTGTCCGAGCAGAGGACGACTGCTTCTTCATCGTGCGTAAGGGCTGCAGCCGCGGCAAGGCCCAGCCAGCGTCTCTGCCAGCAGCCTTGCGTCCCCCCAACTGGGCCTCAGCCCACTAGATGAAGCCACACCCGAGCGCCCCACCTTCCTTTCCTACTGTTGGGCTAGATTCTTGTTTCGGCCCATAATGTTTTTTTTTTTCAGATTTGGTGTTTTTGTCTTTTTTTCCAGAGGCTGCCAGCTTTACAGAAAAACCCGCATAGTTCTTGCATATAATAACTCCCAATTGGTGCATCGGATTAATATGAATTATATATGAAAAATGCTTAGAATTATGTGTAGGTTCATTATATGCCACTTTCATCCATGTTTAAAATTTCTAAAATGATGGTTGTTTAAATTTGCTCCTATGCCATGTTAAAATGATTTATTTCATAACTAATTAACCGTAGCTCCAAACCTAACAAACTTTATATGTAAATGGGGTGGAAAAATGCCTAGTTTAACATGGTGTACTTGTTTTGCATGTTTAATAACTCTAAAATTGTGTTTAGGGCAGAACAGTACCAAATCTATAATATGCTCATGAGGAGTTTCCGGAATTGTTGTTCGTTGCTTCCGGCCTCATTTAAACTTGCCTAGATTAGATAGTTTCATCATGCTTCACCTCTTGCCATGCTAACAACATTTAATATTGTTGGGTACATAAACGAGATCGAAATAAATAACTTGTCGTGGTGTTTCGTCAATATGCATCGTTGCATATTGATCTCCACTTAATTTGTAGAATTTCTTGGGCACTTTGCCATGCCATGCCTCTTTAAACCGGACATGCATCATACTGATTTGTGCATCATGCCATGTTTATGTGATGGTTGTTTACTTTGTTGTTTGTTTCTTTCCGGGTTACTTCTCGCGTTAGCTTCGGTTTCGTTCCGGAGTTGTGAGGATCCGTTCATCTACGTCCATTTGTCTTCTTCATGGACTCGTTCTTCTTCCTTGCGGGATTTCAGGCAAGATGACCATACCCTCGAAATCACTTCTATCTTTGCTTGCTAGTTGCTCGCTCTTTTGCCATGCATATGTTGTGATACCTACCACTTGCTTATCATGCCTCCCATATTGTTAAGCCAAGCCTCTAACCCACCTTGTCCTAGCAAACCGTTGTTTGGCTATGTTACCGCTTTGCTCAGCCCCTCTTATAGCGTTGTTAGTTGCAGGTGAAGATTGGAGCTTGTTCCATGTTTGGAACATGGATATTTTGTTGGGATATCACAATATCTCTTATTTAATTAATACATCTATATACTTGGTAAAGGGTGGAAGGCTCGGCCTTATGCCTGGTGTTTTGTTCCACTCTTGCCGCCCTAGTTTCCGTCATATCGGTGTTATGTTCCCGGATTTTGCGTTCCTTACGCGGTTGGGTTATAATGGGAACCCCTTGATAGTTCGCCTTGAATAAAACTTCTCAGCAATGCCCAACATTGGTTTTACAATTCGCCACCTAGCCTTTTCTTTCCCTTGGGTCGGCCAGCCCAAGGGTCATCTTTATTTTAAACCCCCCCCCCAGGCCAGTGCTTCTCTAAGTGTTGGTCCAAACTAGAGCCCTGTGCAGCGCCCCCTCGGGGAAACTCGAGGTTTGGTTTTAGTTGTATGGAGAGCTCATATGAGTGTGCCCTGAGAACGAGATATGTGCAGCTCCTATCAGGATTTGTCTGCACATTCGGGCAGTGTTGCTGGTCTTGTTTTACCATTGTCGAAATGTCTTGTAACCGGGATTCCGAGTCTGATTGGATCTTCCCGCTAGAAGGAATATCCTTCGTTAACCATGAGAGCTTGTGATGGGCTAAGTTGGGACACCCCTGCAGGGATTTGAACTTTCGAAAGCCGTGCCCGCGGTTATGGGCAGATGGGAATTTGTTAATGTCCGGTTGTAGAAAACCTGAAGTTGATCTTAATTAAAATACATCAACCGCGTGTGTTACCGTGATGGTCTCTTCTTGGCGGAGTCCGGGAAGTGAACACAATGTTGGAGTAATGCTTGACGTAGGTTGTTCTAGGATCACTTCTTGATCATAGTTGTTCGACCGTGCTTTTGCCTTCTCTTCTCGCTCTCTTTTGCGTATAAGTTAGCCACCATATATGCTAGTCGCTTGCTGCAGCTCCACATCATACCTTTGCCTTACCTATAAGCTTAAATAGTCTTGATCGCGAGGGTGTGAGATTGCTGAGTCCCCGTGACTCACAAATACTTCCAAAACCAGTTTGCAGGTGTCGATGTTACCGAGCAGATGACGCAACCAAGCTCAAGGAGGAGCTCAATGAAGATCTTGTCCTTTGTGTTGGTCCATTTCCAGTTGATCAGTACTGGAGCCCAGTTGGGGTCGATCGGGGATCTGTGTAGCCTTTGGGGTAGTCTTCTTTTATTTTGGTTCCGTAGTCAGACCTTGATTGTATCTGATTGATGTAATGCTTTATTCATAAAATTGTGTGAAGTGGCGAGTGTAAGCCAACTATGTATCTCTTTCCCTTATGTATTACATGGGTTGTGTGAAGATCACCTCATTTGCGACATTGCTTTCAATGCGGTTATGCCTCTAAGTCATGCTTCGACACGTGGGAGATATAGCCGCATCGAGGGCGTTACAAGTTGGTAATCAGAGCCTTCCCTGACCTTTAGGAGCCCCCTGCTTGATCGAATAGCTGGCGTTGTTGAGTCTAGAAAAATGGTTTGAGTCATTAGGATTATATATATCGGAGAGTTTAGGAATTCTTTTTACTCCTCAGTCCCTTCGTCGCTCTGGTAAGGCATCCTGACGTAGAGTTTTGACTCTTCTCTTCTCAAATTTCACTAAAAAAAATTTAGGATCATGTGGGTATCTTGGAATCGTTCCGATGGTTTTGAGACAAGAACATTGTTCTTGGTGCCTCCTGACATTTAGGGGTTGTGGCAGTGTCCCGGGGAGTTCAGCTCCGAGGTGTTGTCGTCACAATTTTATCGTTGCAGTTCTGGAATACCTGAGTTTAGTTTCGCCGACATCGAAAATCTCTTTTATGCAGTTGTTGGTGAGATAACCTCGACGCCACCCAGTACTGGGGCGGGAGTTCAGGAGTATTGCCATAACTCGTATAACGGATGCTTTTCGAAGGTTGAGGTAGACGATTTCCGAAGGTTTCTTGGTTATGTGTTGAAGGATGGATACAGCTGGATGTAGGATTTGCTAGTTTTGGGTGAGATATTATGCTTCCCCTGTATCCCCAACACCCGATTGCATAACCGGAAAATTTCGGGAGTTTATAAGTGGGAATTCAAGTAGCTCTTAGGATATCTTTCCGACAGATGTATGATATGAAATTGGGGTTCGACGTCTAGTGGTCCGCCTATTCACGGTTGGTTTTACAGTGGTCTCGTTGTGTCTTAAAGAGTCCTTGGCTATGCCGACTCAGGGACGCTTCGTATGTCATGTGCACTGCCTTGTACATGATGGTGATGTACGATTGAGCCCGTGTAGGCCCCACCACGAAAACTTTGGACGAAATCTCTATCATATGTTTGTTCCGGCTTTTCTGCAAGCCAATCCTTTGTTTTGTTTTGAGTTGTGGTATTCGAGTTGCTTCGAAGTCAAATGTTGATTCCATACCTTTTCTAAACGGTGTTCTCATATTCCTATGTGGATACTTATCCTTCTTGATCATCGAGTTTGTCTTTTCAATTTCTTTTTAACCGGTGTGCTCCTCTTCAAATGGATCCAATCTTGTCAACATTCACAAGATCAATTATCAGTTTCTTCCCAATGGTGTTTGTTTTCATCCATCCCAAGTTTCCTTTGTTTTTCCCGCCCACCCACCCTTGTTTCTTCAAGGACTCGAATTTCTTTATCAAGTATCCATCTTATGGATGTGAATCCTCTTTACTCCTCTCTTTCAATGTTCTTACCTGGTGTTTCTCATGAAGATTCTAACGGAGCTTCAAGTTCATCATTCTTCGTTCTTTTCTTCTCCGGTGGATTTAATTCAAGCTTTGTTATTGAGCATACTCCTTTTCTTTTTTCCCAATGCCTACTTATGCCGGTGCACCTCTTAATCTTCCCCGCTTGCTATTCTTTTGTTCCAGAGTGCTAGAGATATCTCAGAAGATTCGTGTTTCCACTCTTAATCCGTTCAAGCTATTTTGAGGATGTTATCTCATTCAAGCCATTTTAATCCAACCGGTGCATTCTATCTTTTAAATCATTTCAACAGTGTTTCTTTTGAGTGGGCCCTAACCCACAGGTCTTTTCCCAGGATCTTACCTGACTCTTCTTATTTTCCCGGAGCTATCCTAAATTCTTTTCGAAGTTTGACGTAAGAATGAATTATCATCAGTCTTATGTTTTTCTCCAAGATCGTCTACATTCTTTTCATTGTTGGCTCAACCTCTTCGTTTTTGATTCTTCCGGAGTGTCTCAACAATTCATGGTGGTGTTCTCGTCGTCATTCTCGGATTTTGAAAATCGAAGAAGTGTTTTCTCTAAATCTTGGTTCGTTCTCTTGAAGATTCATGGCTCTAGCTTGTTGCCATCCTCTCATAATTCTCTTCGGTTGTGAGATTTCTTTTCACCTATCAGGAGCTATTCAAGAGTCTTCTCAGTTTGATTATCCGGAGTCCATCATTTCAGGTTTATTCAGTCTCAGCTTTCAATTATCATTCTCCGATCTTACCGGTGCATCGTTCAAGTGATCTTTAATCGGTCCGTTATCTATTCGCTTCACTTGGATCTAATTTCTCTCAAACATCGTTCATTTGCTAATCCTTCCCGGTGTTTTCTTCATGTTTTATTCGTTATTTTTCAATTCTTATGGTGGTTCGTTCAAGAGTTCCTCTTCCTTCGTTTATCATGTTAATTCATTCGTTGTTTCAATCCTACCGGCGGTTCATTGAAGACCTTCCCAAGTTTATGTTATATCTCTCTTAATCCTTTCTACGAGAATAAGTAGTATGCCAATTTCATTGCTTGTCATCAATTTGAATTGGTGAAGGATAAGCATAATGTAATTCTTATTCTTGTTTCTTCCAAGTGATTCAATTTCTTATTCCGGAGGTGCATCATATCACATTCTTGGTTCGAGATGTTTTACTTTTCTCCTCCCGGAGTTCCTAGCTCTTGCAATTACATCACCACGGAGATTCTTTTAAATCATTGCAAGGCTTCAACCTTATTCTTTTCATCCTCCATTTCGGTTGATCATTTCTTTTACTACCGGAGTTCTTCATGAAGGTTGTACATGATGGTTCACCAATGATTTAATTCCTTCTCGAAGTGTTCATCAAGATTTTTTTAGAGGAGCTCAAGTTTTCTTCATCTTGCAATCCGGAGTGCAATTCTTTCACGCATATCTTTTGAGGTGGTGTTATGTCATTCTTGATAATTTCCCTTCATGCTTCGTGTTTCACAAGTTATCAAGGTGAGGTATTTTAAATCCACCAATCTCGTCATTGGACTTACCTTGGGTTATATTTCACCTAAAGTCTTCTCTAAGGATTTTTGCTATTATGGTGCTTATAAATGACCCAAGTTCTTTTATCCTCCCGGTGAAATAGTTTCTCTCCTCCGTATTCATATCAATTCAAAATCCATTGTTTCCGCTAGTGGCGGAATTTCACCTCATAGTTAAGAGATGTTTTCCATAAGCCCACAACAAGCTTATCCTTTTCGTTGTTGGTTTTCCAACAACTCCGTTTGACCCTTCTCCTAAGGACACCTTTTCAAGCTCTTTTGTAGCAGAAGTTGGCTTTTTCTTCTACATTCTTTTATCTCTATGATCTATCATCGATTTCTCTCTTCCGGAGACATTGCTATGTTGCTCTTTTCAACCCATCATTTTGTTTTGTCAAGATCATGCTTCTTTCTTTTGCTTATCCATTTAACCGGAGTGTTCTGTCCTTTTTGCGCAAGTTCTTTTCTCCTTATCAAGCCTTGTATTTCTTTTCATTCGGAGTGCTGCCCGAATTTGTTCTTCCTTATTCATCTTCCCTATAGGAGTGCTTTCAACTTTGTTCTTCTTTGTTGAATTCTTTCTTTCAATGGCTTAACCTTTTCAAGGTTCTTCAGTATCACTCATTTGTCAAAGAAGCAACTTAGTTTTACCTCTCATCTTCCTCTTCCTTTTCCCTCCGGTGTCATTCTAGATCTCGAGACGAGATCCTCTCGTAGTGGTGGAGTGTTGTAACGCCCCGAGACCGATGTGCCAGGTGTCTTCCTGTTATTCGCCGACGTTGCCATGTCATTTGCTTGTGTGTTGCATTTTATCATGTCATCATCCGCATTGCATCATCATGTTTTCAAAACTTGCATCCGTTCGTTGTCCGTTCTGAGCCCAGACACACTTGCACGCGCCCGCGGCACGTCCAAAATATTATTTTATAAGTGGCCAGAAAATGTTCTCAGATTGGGTTGAAAGTTGGCCTGTGGTCTTATTATAGTGTAGATAGACCGCCTGTCAAGTTTCATCGCATTCGGAGTTCGTTTGATAGCCCAACCGTTAAACTATAGCGGCTTTATAGCCGGGCACACGTCGGACGTTTTTGGTCTTCGGAAACAGTCGGCGGGCCTCTCCTCTTCTCTCTTCTCAGCCCTTTGCCTTCTGCACTACCTCTCACCGCCAGACCCTACCTAACCTCTCTCGTCAGCCTGCGACCCTCCTCGCTCGCGTGTCCGAAAAGTTGTCCCGAACCTGACCCGGACTGTCGCCACCGTCGTGTCCGGATTATCCCCAAACATCCACAAAACATCACCATTTTCTTATTTGGACTCCCTAGCTATTTTATTCGCGACCGTACAATTAAGATCGGAGGGACCAGATGCCCCTAACTCAAACCCACCTACCATATATATCTAGACAACCCACCTAATTTCTAGGGATCCTACCTCGCGCCGCCGCCACACTCTTTCTCGGGATCCCTCCCGATCCAAACCCACCAATCACCAGACCTCTCTCGATCCCCTCTGCCCGAGCTCCTCCCGCAGCTCCCCATCGCCCTCGACCCTGCCTCGTCGTCTGGCCGACACCGGCGACCGAAACCTCGCCGGAGATGAGTGCCTCGACAGCCCCGCTCCTTTTTCCCTCCTGCTTCTCAACCTCTCCTTCTCACGATCTTCCCTTTCCTTTCTCTATTTTCTCTCACAGGGATCCATGGCGCTGCCGCTTGGAGCTCTGCCTCCTTCGGCCACCTCCTTGCCTCGTCGCCATCGACCTGCAGAGGGACACGCCATGGCCACCCTCGTCTTCAAGTCGCGTCGCCCACGCCCGGATTTGGCGCCCTCAGCATGCCCATGCACGGGTTCCGCGCATCCCCGACCTCTCCTGCAACCCTTTATCAAACTCCATGGGCACCCTCCCATGTTCGACTCTTTGCGCCGCCCCGTTTGACCTCCAGTTCCAGTCCCTCGTTGCCACCGCTTCGCCAGGCGCCTCGTCATCGGGGAGCACCCCAGCACTGCTGTTGAACTCCTCTTATTTCTTCTCTCCCCCCCCCTTTTCCTTTCCCGTCGCTCTCCAAGTTCTCTGAACTCTCTGTCTTTCTTCAGGAGTTGCAGCAACCTTCGAGTTCAAGCAGCCACCTCCTGCACGGATCGAAGACCTCCTGTTGCTCGGATCTGGACGCCGCTGAGCTCCCGCGTCGGATCGGACTCCTCCGCACATCCCCGACCTCTGGCCTCGCCGTGCCGTCCCCGTGCAGGTTCCTGCCTCTGCCTCATCCTCGTCCGAGAAGAGGACGATTGCTTCTTCATCGCGCGCAAGGGCTGCAGCCGCGGCAAGGCCCAGCCAGCGTCTCTGCCAGCAGCCTTGCGTCCCCCCAACTGGGCCTCAGCCCACTAGGTGAAGCCACACCCCAGCGCCCCACCTTCCTTTCCTGCTGTTGGGCCAGATTCTTGTTTCGGCCCGTAATGTTTTTTTTCAGATCTGGTGTTTTTGTCTTTTTTTCCAGAGGCTGCCAGCTTTACAGAAAACCCCACATACTTCTTGCATATAATAACTCCCAATTGGTGCATCGGATTAAAATGAATTATATATGAAAAATGCTTAGAATTATGTGTAGGTTAATTATATGCCACTTTCATCCATGTTTAAAATGTCTAAAATGATGGTTGCTTAAATTTGCTCCTATGCCATGTTAAAATGATTTATTTCATAACTAATTAACCATAGCTCCAAACCTAACAAACTTTATATGTAAATGGGGTGGAAAAATGCCTAGTTTAACATGGTGTACTTGTTTTGCATATTTAATAACTCTAAAATTGTGTTTAGGGCAGAACAGTACCAAATCTATAATATGCTCATGAGGAGTTTCCGGAATTGTTGTTCGTTGCTTCCGGCCTCATTTAAACTTGCCTAGATTAGATAGTTTCATCATGCTTCACCTCTTGCCATGCTAACAACATTTAATATTGTTGGGTACATAAACGAGATCGAAATAAATAACTTGTCGTGGTGTTTCGTCAATATGCATCGTTGCATATTGATCTCCACTTAATTTGTAGAATTTCTTGGGCACTTTGCCATGCCATGCCTCTTTAAACCGGACATGCATCATACTGATTTATGCATCATGCCATGTTTATGTGATGGTTGTTTACTTTGTTGTTTGTTTCTTTCCGGGTTACTTCTCGCGTTAGCTTCGGTTTCGTTCCGGAGTTGTGAGGATCCGTTCATCTACGTCCATTTGTCTTCTTCATGGACTCGTTCTTCTTCCTTGCGGGATTTCAGGCAAGATGACCATACCCTCGAAATCACTTCTATCTTTGCTTGCTAGTTGCTCGCTCTTTTGCCATGCATATGTTGTGATACCTACCACTTGCTTATCATGCCTCCCATATTGTTAAGCCAAGCCTCTAACCCACCTTGTCCTAGCAAACCGTTGTTTGGCTATGTTACCGCTTTGCTCAGCCCCTCTTATAGCGTTGTTAGTTGCAGGTGAAGATTGGAGCTTGTTCCATGTTTGGAACATGGATATTTTGTTGGGATATCACAACATCTCTTATTTAATTAATACATCTATATACTTGGTAAAGGGTGGAAGGCTCGGCCTTATGCCTGGTGTTTTGTTCCACTCTTGCCGCCCTAGTTTCCGTCATATCGGTGTTATGTTCCCGGATTTTGCGTTCCTTACGCGGTTGGGTTATAATGGGAACCCCTTGACAGTTTGCCTTGAATAAAACTTCTCCAGCAATGCCCAACATTGGTTTTACAATTCGCCACCTAGCCTTTTCTTTCCCTTGGGTCGGCCAGCCCAAGGGTCATCTTTATTTTAAACCCCCCCGGGCCAGTGCTTCTCTAAGTGTTGGTCCAAACTAGAGCCCTGTGCAGCGCCCCCTCGGGGAAACTCGAGGTTTGGTTTTAGTTGTATGGAGAGCTCATATGAGTGTGCCCTGAGAACGAGATATGTGCAGCTCCTATCAGGATTTGTCTGCACATTCGGGCGGTGTTGCTGGTCTTGTTTTACCATTGTCGAAATGTCTTGTAACCGGGATTCCGAGTCTGATCGGGTCTTCC
>NC_041392.1:558060749-558065929 GCF_002162155.2 Triticum dicoccoides | reverse complement strand
GAGTGCTAGAGATATCTCAGAAGATTCGTGTTTCCACTCTTAATCCGTTCAAGCTATTTTGAGGATGTTATCTCATTCAAGCCATTTTAATCCAACCGGTGCATTCTATCTTTTAAATCATTTCAACAGTGTTTCTTTTGAGTGGGCCCTAACCCACAGGTCTTTTCCCAGGATCTTACCTGACTCTTCTTATTTTCCCGGAGCTATCCTAAATTCTTTTCAAAGTTTGACGTAAGAATGAATTATCATCAGTCTTATGTTTTTCTCCAAGATCGTCTACATTCTTTTCATTGTTGGCTCAACCTCTTCGTTTTTGATTCTTTCGGAGTGTCTCAACAATTCATGGTGGTGTTCTCGTCGTCATTCTCGGATTTTGAAAATCGAAGAAGTGTTTTCTCTAAATCTTGGTTCGTTCTCTTGAAGATTCATGGCTCTAGCTTGTTGCCATCCTCTCAGAATTCTCTTCGGTTGTGAGATTTCTTTTCACCTATCAGGAGCTATTCAAGAGTCTTCTCAGTTTGATTATCCGGAGTCCATCATTTCAGGTTTATTCATTCTCAGCTTTCAATTATCATTCTCCGATCTTACCGGTGCATCGTTCAAGTGATCTTTAATCGGTCCGTGATCTATTCGCTTCACTTGGATCTAATTTCTCTCAAACATCGTTCATTTGCTAATCCTTCCCGGTGTTTTCTTCATGTTTTATTCGTTATTTTTCAATTCTTATGGTGGTTCGTTCAAGAGTTCGTCTTCCTTCGTTTATCATGTTAATTCATTCGTTGTTTCAATCCTACCGGCGGTTCATTGAAGACCTTCCCAAGTTTATGTTATATCTCTCTTAATCCTTTCTACGAGAATAAGTAGTATGCCAATTTCATTGCTTGTCATCAATTTGAATTGGTGAAGGATAAGCATAATGTAATTCTTATTCTTGTTTCTTCCAAGTGATTCAATTTCTTATTCCGGAGGTGCATCATATCACATTCTTGGTTCGAGATGTTTTACTTTTCTCCTCCCGGAGTTCCTAGCTCTCGCAATTACATCACCACGGAGATTCTTTTAAATCATTGCAAGGCTTCAACCTTATTCTTTTCATCCTCCATTTCGGTTGATCATTTCTTTTACTACCGGAGTTCTTCATGAAGGTTGTACATGATGGTTCACCAATGATTTAATTCCTTCTCGAAGTGTTCATCAAGATTTTTTTAGAGGAGCTCAAGTTTTCTTCATCTTGCAATCCGGAGTGCAATTCTTTCACGCATATCTTTTGAGGTGGTGTTATGTCATTCTTGATAATTTCCCTTCGTGCTTCGTGTTTCACAAGTTATCAAGGTGAGGTATTTTAAATCCACCAATCTCGTCATTGGACTTACCTTGGGTTATATTTCACCTAAAGTCTTCTCTAAGGATTTTTGCTATTATGGTGCTTATAAATGACCCAAGTTCTTTTATCCTCCCGGTGAAATAGTTTCTCTCCTCCGTACTCATATCAATTCAAAATCCATTGTTTCCGCTAGTGGCGGAATTTCACCTCATAGTTATGAGATGTTTTCCATAAGCCCACAACAAGCTTATCCTTTTCGTTGTTGGTTTTCCAACAACTCCGTTCGACCCTTCTCCTAAGGACACCTTTTCAAGCTCTTTTGTAGCAGAAGTTGGCTTTTTCTTCTACATTCTTTTATCTCTATGATCTATCATCGATTTCTCTCTTCCGGAGACATTGCTATGTTGCTCTTTTCAACCCATCATTTTGTTTTGTCAAGATCATGCTTCTTTCTTTTGCTTATCCATTTAACCGGAGTGTTCTGTCCTTTTTGCGCAAGTTCTTTTCGCCTTATCAAGCCTTGTATTTCTTTTCATTCGGAGTGCTGCCCGAATTTGTTCTTCCTTATTCATCTTCCCTATAGGAGTGCTTTCAACTTTGTTCTTCTTCGTTGAATTCTTTCTTTCAATGGCTTAACCTTTTCAAGGTTCTTCAGTATCACTCATTTGTCAAAGAAGCAACTTAGTTTTACCTCTCATCTTCCTCTTCCTTTTCCCTCCGGTGTCATTCTAGATCTCGGGACGAGATCCTCTCGTAGTGGTGGAGTGTTGTAACGCCCCGAGACCGATGTGCCAGGTGTCTTCCTGTTATTCACCGACGTTGCCATGTCATTTGCTTGTGTGTTGCATTTTATCATGTCATCATCCGCATTGCATCATCATGTTTTCAAAACTTGCATCCGTTCGTTGTCCGTTCTGAGCCCAGACACACTTGCACGCGCCCGCGGCACGTCCAAAATATTATTTTATAAGTGGCCAGAAAATGTTCTCAGATTGGGTTGAAAGTTGGCCTGTGGTCTTATTATAGTGTAGATAGACCGCCTGTCAAGTTTCATCGCATTCGGAGTTCGTTTGATAGCCCAACCGTTAAACTATAGCGGCTTTATAGCCGGGCACACGTCGGACGTTTTCGGTCTTCGGAAACAGTCGCCGGGCCTCTCCTCTTCTCTCTTCTCAGCCCTTTGCCTTCTGCACTACCTCTCACCGCCAGACCCTACCTAACCTCTCTCGTCAGCCTGCGACCCTCCTCGCGCGCGTGTCCGAAAAGTTGTCCCGGACCCGACCCGGACTGTCGCCACCGTCTGTCCGGATTATCCCCAAACATCCACAAAACATCACCATTTTCTTATTTGGACTCCCTAGCTATTTTATTCGCGACCGTACAATTAAGATCAGAGGGACCAGATGCCCCTAACTCAAACCCACCTACCATATATATCTAGACAACCCACCTAATTTCTAGGGATCCTACCTCGCGCCGCCGCCACACTCTTTCTCGGGATCCCTCCCGATCCAAACCCACCAATCACCAGACCTCTCTTGATCCCCTCTGCCCGAGCTCCTCCCGCAGCTCCCCATCGCCCTCGACCCTGCCTCGTCGTCTGGCCGACACCGGCGACCGAAACCTCGCCGGAGATGAGTGCCTCGACAGCCCCGCTCCTTTTTCCCTCCTGCTTCTCAACCTCTCCTTCTCACGATCTTCCCTTTCCTTTCTCTATTTTCTCTCACAGGGATCCATGGCGCTGCCGCTTGGAGCTCTGCCTCCTTCGGCCACCTCCTTGCCTCGTCGCCATCGACCTGCAGAGGGACACGCCATGGCCACCCTCGTCTTCAAGTCGCGTCGCCCGCGCCCGGATTTGGCGCCCTCAGCATGCCCATGCACGGGTTCCGCGCATCCCCGACCTCTCATGCAACCCTTTATCAAACTCCATGGGCACCCTCCCATGTTCGACTCTTTGCGCCGCCCCGTTTGACCTCCAGTTCCAGTCCCTTGTTGCCACCGCTTCGCCAGGCGCCTCGTCATCGGGGAGCACCCCAGCACTGCTGTTGAACTCCTCTTATTTCTTCTCTCCCCCCCCCCTTTTCCTTTCCCGTCGCTCTCCAAGTTCTCTGAACTCTCTGTCTTTCTTCAGGAGTTGCAGCAACCTTCGAGTTCAAGCAGCCACCTCCTGCACGGATCGAAGACCTCCTGTTGCTCGGATCTGGACGCCGCTGAGCTCCCGCGTCGGATCGGACTCCTCCGCACATCCCCGACCTCTGGCCTCGCCGTGCCGTCCCCGTGCAGGTTCCTGCCTCTGCCTCATCCTCGTCCGAGCAGAGGACGATTGCTTCTTCATCGCGCGCAAGGGCTGCAGCCGCGGCAAGGCCCAGCCAGCGTCTCTGCCAGCAGCCTTGCGTCCCCCCAACTGGGCCTCAGCCCACTAGGTGAAGCCACACCCCAGCGCCCCACCTTCCTTTCCTGCTGTTGGGCCAGATTCTTGTTTCGGCCCGTAATGTTTTTCTTCAGATCTGGTGTTTTTGTCTTTTTTTCCAGAGGCTGCCAGCTTTACAGAAAACCCCACATACTTCTTGCATATAATAACTCCCAATTGGTGCATCGGATTAAAATGAATTATATATGAAAAATGCTTAGAATTATGTGTAGGTTAATTATACGCCACTTTCATCCATGTTTAAAATGTCTAAAATGATGGTTGCTTAAATTTGCTCCTATGCCATGTTAAAATGATTTATTTCATAACTAATTAACCATAGCTCCAAACCTAACAAACTTTATATGTAAATGGGGTGGAAAAATGTCTAGTTTAACATGGTGTACTTGTTTTGCATATTTAATAAATCTAAAATTGTGTTTAGGGCAGAACAGTACCAAATCTATAATATGCTCATGAGGAGTTTCCGGAATTGTTGTTCCTTACTTCCGGCCTTATTTAAACTTGCCTAGATTAGATAGTTTCATCATGCTTCACCTCTTGCCATGCTAACAACATTTAATATTGTTGGGTACATAAACGAGATCGAACTAAATAACTTGTCGTGGTGTTTCGTCAATATGCACCGTTGCATATTGATCTCCACTTAATTTGTAGAATTGCTTGCGCACTTTGCCATGCCATGCCTCTTTAAACCGGACATGCATCATACTGGTTTGTGCATCATGCCATGTTTATGTGATGGTTGTTTACTTTGTTGTTTGTTTCTTTCTGGGTTACTTCTCGCGTTAGCTTCGGTTTCATTCCGGAGTTGTGAGGATCCGTTCATCTACGTCTATTTGTCTTCTTTATGGACTCGTTCTTTTTCCTTGCGGAATTTCATGCAAGATGACCATACCCTCGAAATCACTTCTATCTTTGCTTGCTAGCTACTCGCTCTTTTGCCATGCCTATGCTGCGATACCTACCACTTGCTTATCATGCCTCCCATATTGTTAAGCCATGCCTCTAACCCACCTTGTCCTAGCAAACCGTTGTTTGGCTATGTTACCGCTTTGCTCAGCCCCTCTTATAGCGTTGTTAGTTGCAGGTGAAGATTGGAGCTTGTTCCATGTTTGGAACATGGATATTTTGTTGAGATATCATAGTATCTCTTATTTAATTAGTGCATATATATACTTGGTAAAGGGTGGAAGGCTCGGCCTTATGCCTGGTGTTTTGTTCCACTCTTGCCACCCTAGTTTCGGTCATATCGGTGTTATGTTCCCAGATTTTGCGTTCCTTACGAGGTTGGGTTATAATGGGAACCCCTTGACATTTCGCCTTGAATAAAACTTCTCCGACAATGCCCAACATTGGTTTTACCATTAGCCACCTAGCCTTTTCTTTCCCTTGGGTCGGCCAGCCCAAGGGTCATCTTTATTT
>NC_041392.1:557995068-558060595 GCF_002162155.2 Triticum dicoccoides | reverse complement strand
TGAGTGTTGGTCCAAACTAGAGCCCTGTACAGCGCCCCCTCGGGGAAACTCGAGGTTTGGTTTTAGTTGTATGGAGAGCTCATCTGAGTGTGCCCTGAGAACGAGATATGTGCAGCTCCTATCGGGATTTGTCGGCACATTCGGGCGGTGTTGTTGGTCTTGTTTTACCATTGTTGAAATGTCTTGTAACCGGGATTCTGAGTCTGATCGGGTCTTCCCGCTAGAAGGAATATCCTTCGTTGACCGTGAGAGCTTGTGATGGGCTAAGTTGGGACACCCCTGCAGGGATTTGAACTTTCGAAAGCCGTGCCCGTGGTTATGGGCAGATGGGAATTTGTTAATGTCCGGTTGTAGAAAACCTGAAGTTGATCTTAATTAAAATACATCAACCGCGTGTGTTACCGTGATGGTCTCTTCTCGGCGGAGTCCGGGAAGTGAACACGGTGTTGGAGTAATGCTTGACGTAGGTTGTTCTAGGATCACTTCTTGATCATAGTTGTTCGACCGTGCTTTTGCCTTCTCTTCTCGCTCTCTTTTGCGTATAAGTTAGCCACCATATATGCTAGTCGCTTGCTGCAGCTCCACATCATACCTTTGCCTTACCTATAAGCTTAAATAGTCTTGATCGCGAGGGTGTGAGATTGCTGAGTCCCTGTGACTCACAGATACTTCCAAAACCAGTTTGCAGGTGCCGATGTTACCGAGCAGATGACACAACCAAGCTCAAGGAGGAGCTCGATGAAGATCTTGTCCTTTGCGTTGATCCGTTTCTAGTTGACCAGTAGTGGAGCCCAGTTGGGGTCGATCGGGGATCTGTGTAGCATTTGGGGTAGTCTTCTTTTATTTTGGTTCCGTAGTTGGACCTTGATTGTATCTGATTGATGTAATGCTTTATTCATAAAATTGTGTGAAGTGGCGAGTATAAGCCAACTATGTATCTCTTTCCCTTATGTATTACATGGGTTGTGTGAAGATTACCTCATTTGCGACATTGCTTTCAATGCGGTTATGCCTCTAAGTCGTGCTTCGACACGTGGGAGATATAGCCGCATCGAGGGCGTTACACTCTGTTAGATATAAAATAAGGTTTAACTCTCAGGAGACGGATGTTTTCACCCCGACTAGGGGTATTAGGCAGGGGGATCCACTCTCCCCTTACCTTTTTCTCCGTTGTGCAGAAGGTCTTTCTAGTTTATTGCAGTTTGAAGAAGAAGCTGGTGGCATAGAGGGAAATAGAGTGTGTAGAAATGCACCATCAGTATCACACCTTTTATTCGCTGATTATTCTCTGATTCTCATGAAAGCAAACGTTTTAAATACAGCTTCCTTACAGCATGTTCTAGATGCCTACTGTGAAAGATCGGGATAATTGGTGAGTTTGGCTAAATGTAGTATTTTTTTCAGTCCTAATACACCTGCAACTTCTAGGACCGAAATATGACAGGAGTTACACATTGATACTGAGGCATTATCAGATAAGTATCTTGGGCTGCCAGTTATGGTGGGTGCATATAGGAGTGTCTATTTCAGGCATTTTTATGACAGAATAATAGAAAACCTGAAGGGATGGATGGAGAAACAGTTGTCTACTGGTGGGAAAGAGATATTACTTAAAGCTGTAGCCCAGGCCATCCCAGTCTTTGTGATGTCTGTTTTCAGCCTGCCCAAGGGCCTATGCAAGGAGATAACTGTTTTGATAGCACAATTTTGGTGAGGGGGATGATGAGGAACACAAAAGAATGCACTGGTATACATGGTGGAAGCTTTGCTACCCAAAAAGTGAGGGGGTATGGGGTTCAAAGATCTCTATTCTTTTAATCTTGCCATGCTCTCAAAGCAAGTTTGGCAGTTGATCACTAACCCGGAATTCCCTGTGTGTAAGAGTATTGAAAGCTAAATACTTCCCTAATGAAAGTTTATTACAAGCTACCCTGGAGAGTGGTGCTTTGTTTACGTGGCAGAGCATTATGAAAGGTCATGAAACATTTAAGTTGGGGTATATCTGGAGGGTTGGTACTGGTGAGAACATTAACATCTGGAGCGACCCCTGGATACCGTCTAGTCCGGACAGGAGAGTTTTATCAAACCGGGGGCAAACACTGATATCACGAGTTCATGATCTAATTGACCCTATGACTGGTTTTTGGGACGAGGAACTGATCAGATATATATTCATATCGGTTGATGTAGACAGGATCTTGCAAATTCCCCTCAACTATGGGGCTTTCGAGGACTTTATCACATACCACCCGGATCATAAAGGGTTTTTCTCTGTGAAATCAGCATACAAAGTACAATGGATACGATCTTTCCAGGCACATGCAACGGTGATGGCGCGACCTGGAGGCTCAAGAACTCCAGCAGTGTGGAGTACACTATGGAAACAAAAGGTCCCACGTAAAATTCAAAAAATTTGTTGGCGTTCTCTACATGGTATTATTCCGCTAAAGTCCATACTCACGAACCATCATATTGCAACTAATGGGGCATGTCCTATATGTCATCAAGATGCGGAAGATGTCTGCCACCTACTGTTTGATTGTTGCAATGCCAAGCACCTCTGGGAATGCCTAGGCATTGCGGGAATGATTGAGGAAGCAAAGTTGATTGATCGCTCAGGGTCAGTTATATTGGAACATCTACTCCTTGCACCAGATTTACCCTTGTCACTGAAACCGAATATTACTGTCAAACAAGCTCTTATGGTGGGCAGCTGGTACTTATGGTGGATAAGACGTGAACTCACTCATGATGGTAGACCACCACATCCCACACGGTGGCATATGTCCGTCCTAGCAATTGCTAGTAACTAGATGATACCCCGCACGTTGTTGCGGGGATATTTTGCAATATTTTAGTGTGATTCGTTGCATGATACATGAATATTTGAAGTAATGATATAAAAATCTCAAAATGAAAATACATATAATTTATTATGTTTGATTACTATATAGTTGTAATTTTTTAATTAATTATAAATAGCATAATAGAATGAAATTTCTTGTGTATGTTTGGATGTTGAGATGAGTCTTTTTTTTCATACATGTTTAATGATGAAGTGGCATGCTTGCATGTAGAGAAATATGATAGTGGGGGTGGACATTTTCTCATGCATGTTGTGGGATGATGTGGCATGCTTGCATGTTGAGAGAAATAGTTAGTGGGGGCTAGCTATTTAGATATAGAAGATTATCATGAAGCTAATCGCAAACAAAATGATAATAGAGAGATGAAGTGGATGAAACCAGACCTCATGTTCAAAAAGGTAAATGTTGATGCGGCCTATTTTGCAGATGAAATGCAAGAGCTTCAGCAGCTGTAATTAGAGATGATAAAGGGAACTTTTTAGCAGCACAATGCAAATATATACCTCATGTTGCAGATGCAATGATGGTTGAAGCAGCGGCGATGCGTGATGGTCTAGTGTTTGCAAACTCCCTAGGGTTTCCTCGTGTGGAGGCGAAATCAAATTCCTTAAACGTCATAAACTTTTGTGATGGCCAATCTAGATGGTGGGATGCTGCAACAGCAATTTTCGCAGAATGTGTGGATGTTTCTTCTTTAATAGGGAAGGTTGTCTTCAAGCATTGTTTTCATTCTTCCAATCAAGCAGCGCATGTGCTAGCTAACTTTTCTTATTGTAATAAGACCTCTTTAAACTGGACAGACGAGCCCCCGGGTTGTCTGATCTCATCGCTTCTGGACGATGTAATGCCTATGTTAAATCAATAAAGCTAGCCATGATGGCCTTCCCTCGAAAAAAACTCCCCGGTTACTAACAAAGGTGCATCTGATAGATTAAGAAGAGACCTGCAAGCTTGGACCACATTAGGTGTCAATTTTCAACTCCAGGTTCACGGTAAACACAAGTTAGTCTCCACTGGGTTGTCTTCCGACGCCCTAACCAAAGCATCTATGTATCTCTCATCTGTGCCAAGAATTTCCACTTGACACGATTCATGCCAATAAAGGGCTAGACCACCGCTCTTGCCCCTTCTATCAACACCTTCAAAACCATGGAGTCGGAGGTCACGGGGCATCGACGAAAAGTCAATGGTCCTCTCTCCATAACATGTCCAATATTATCACCTAATGATCTGAACTTAACCTCGCGGGCAAGATCCCAGGATGTTTTTGTAGAACCAAAACTCTCCATATTCTTTATATATGTGAAGTCTAATGATGGCCAGGCATCGAGTTGCCTCTACCGGCGTCTTCTTTCTCGAACACCACGTCATCAAAATCTATCTCTGACAACCCAAGTCTCTTAATCATATCATCCATGTCTTCCTTCCCATGATCCCCAGCAGAAGAAGAATCGGATGCCATGAGAACGAAGCAAGCACGAACAAAAACCCTAGCTCGAGGAGAACCCCGAGCAGGAAACCCCAGCCGCCCCCAGGACCAAAACGGATACCCACCAAGGCCGGGCGGCAGCGCAGAGGTGTGCCAATCGGCGGAGGGGAGCAGGGGGCGATGGTCTCGACGTCGCGGGAGCGGCGCGAAGAGTAAACTCTAGCGAGAGGGGGAAATGTCTTGTCCTTTTCACCGTATCATTCTAACTTAACCATAGTTTATAAAGTTTGCCTTTGGACAAAGCTAATATGCGGAGTAAATAGGAAAAAGTCAAAACAAATCTTAAACTTATAGGTGAAAGCTAAATCAAACCCTGAACTCCCAATCCTTGAAATCAGCACACCAAACACTCTGATCCCGGTCTATTTTGAACCTTGAGGGCATTTAACCGGTATTTGCTGCATTGGGCCGGCCCATTAGCGTAGTCCCCTCGTGCTGCTCTGGGTTTTTTTACTTTGGTTTTTCTCCTTAGTTATACTTTGTTTTTTCAATAGTTTTATCTGGTTCTTTCTTCTTTATACTTTTGGTTTTTTGTTTCTTTTTTTATTTTCTTCATATTGTTTTTATTGCTTTTATTTTGTTTCTTTACCGGTAACCATTTTTTTACACATGTCTAATTATTCTCAGTACCCAATGTAAATTTTAAGCGCACACATGAAATGTTTTTTGATAAATTTTTGACATTTTTCAGATACATTATTTACATTTTTAAAAATACATGTTTTCTAGGTACGTACCTGAAGCAGCGTCGCCGGCCTGGAGCAGGGAAGCAGCGACGAGGAGCAGGGCGACCTGCATCTGCAGTCGAACTTCAAGCTGCAACTGAGATAGATACAGGAGCTAGTAGGAGGAGCAACAGAGTGGGAGTGTGGGTGTGAGGTTGAGTGAGCGAGGAGTAATATTTTTTGAATATACGGTAATATTTTTCAAATACACGTATTACATTTTCTTAACGACAATAAACATTTTATAAAACTACACAAACATGTTTTTACATTGTTACACATTTTTAAAAATGTATACACTTTTTTCAAACACGTGTTACGTAGATTCTTTTATGGGTATGACACATTTTTTACGTCATGCAAACATTTTATTTAATATCGTATACACTTCGTTTTGAAAATTTCACAAGCACATTTTTTGAAACTCGTGAACATTCTTGAAATATTACATTTTTTTGGATGGACGAAATATTTGTTTGAATCGCTCGAATATTTTTTTACATTGTACATACATTTTTTTGAAATGACATGTACATTTTTCTAAACTCGTGATATTTTTAAAAGTATTCGGAATTTTCAAAAAGTGCTCACACTTTATAAAATGTTCGAATATTTCCAAAATTATTTACGCTTTCAATATTTGGTTGCCCTTAAAAAATGTTTTCAATGTTCAACGCTTCGTTATGGCTTAAATATTTTGAGCCTCTAATTATGTCCCTCATAGTATTCTAGTCTAGTGGCTATTTGGACGAGGTCAGTACTACCAGGTCCTAAGTTCGAGTCTGTAGGAGTCACGCGTTTGAGAAATAGAGACTGTTTACGTTGTCAAGAAAAAAATTAGCTTCATGCCTGGTGGGCCGGCCCAGTCGAGTCCACAACCACAATCCCGGAATTCGACATGCCGCGTCAACGATTCCTGTTTGGAAACTCTCTCAAGGTTTAAAATACATCAGGATCAGAGAGTCCGGTGTACTGATTTCCAGGATTTGAAGTTTGGGGTTTGATTTAGCTTTTGTCTACAAGTTTAAGGTTTGTTTTGAACTTTTTCCGAGTAAATAAACACAAAGGGAGTACAAAATACCTGAAATTCGCAAGGACCATGGATGCCAACCTGAAAATAACTTGTTCCCACGTGCCATGTGGAAGTGGACCATCTATGTTGTTTCTGCTTTAACCTTGCCCAAATAAAATTAAACATGAACAAACATGTAATGTGCACATAATTCACACATATAGTTGCAGGCACTTGCCCAAACAATTTTTAGAACGGGGCCCAGAACCAAGAAAGAAACACAAGAATGAACGTGCCATCGTTGCAGGATGATGTGGCCGACAAGGTGCGATGGGCTTGGCAGCCATCGGGAACTTTCTTGATCAGATCGGCCTATGCATGTAAATTCTTTGGGCGTGAGGTCGATGCGGCGGCAACAATCATCTAGGACTCCAGAGCTCCCATCCAATGCAAGTTTTTCATGTGTCTAAAAAAATGCAAGTTTTTCACGTGCCTCGTTCTGCGTAATCGTTGTTGGACCTCTGACCATTTGACAAGGCGTGGACTGCCCCACCAAGCCGCATGCCCATTGTGCGATCAACTTATGGAGACCATCGATCATCTCATTGTGGCTTACGTGTTCGCCCGACAAGTTTGATTCGAGGTTCTGAACACTTGGGGTGCGGCATTATTGGCGCCTACAGCTACGGGCACACTTCTCGCTTGGAGCACCTCCCATATGCCTCAAGCTACAACCTAAAAAGATCTCAATTCGCTCATGTTGTTGGTGTTCTGAACAGCGTGAAAGCATCGCAATAACGTGGTGTTCAACAAAGCCACTCCCAGGGGGTTTGTGCTTCGAAGGATCTTGGACGGGGGCAAAACTTGGGTTGTGGCTGGTTTGTCTAATTAAAGGTGATCTGGCACCTACCGTGTTTCTTGTGGAGGTCGTTGGCCACTGTAAAACTGTGGATGGTTGTCCTGCCGTTTCTTCTATGAATATATGAAAATGTACAGTGATTGATAAGACAATGTTATCTTAAACTTTACATGTAATTTAGAGATAAAAATAAAAAGATATCTACAATAGGTTATCTTTTAGCCTTATTTTTAGTAACTAGCAATTTCTAAAAACATGATATAAAACATATCATGCTAAAAAATCATCTCTTAAATAAAAGAAGACAAGCATTTATCATATGTGACACACACTCCTAACATACCACCGTTGTACATACCGACGAACCCAGCGTCCTCAGCCCCCGCATGGACGGCGAGTCGGCGAGGCTATGAGCGTGCCCTGCGGCAGTGGAGTAGCGCACGCCGGCGAGGTCAATGGAGCAGGAGAAGCGCGTCGCCCACGGCCCACCACCGCTCTAGCTGCAGCTAGCAGCTCGGCCGTACGCCGGGATCGATGGGGGCAACTCCTAATCCTATCGTTTCCCAACTCGGATTCCCCGGCCACAAAGAATCCGAACACGGGCAGAGCCGGATTCAAAATTCGACTCGGATCGGACGCCAGCGGACGTGGCCATGATAACGAACCCCCCTACGCGCAGCTCCTGCCGTGCGTGCGCCGACGCAGGTTTTTCGAGTTATTCCATCCGACTAGGTCGCCGAGTTCCGATGGCGGGGGCCGCCCGCGCGCGCGCCATGGGGAAGATGCAGAAGGCCGTCGCCGTCGCCGCCGTCGACGACCTCTGGTGGAACCGGCACGGGTTCCCGCAGGGGTACCACTTCGTGCCGGACGACCCCGAGCTCCTCCGCCTGCTCGAGGACAAGATCGCCGGCCGCGCTCTCCCCCACCCTCTCCCCACCATCTTCCACGACGTCAGGCTCCGCGACTACCACCCCGCCGAGCTCTACGGTACCCCCTCCGTTCCTCCTCTCTTCTTCTTCGTTTTGTCTTTAGTAATCCGTGGTGATCCGTCGATGCAACTCCGCGCGCGCGCTCATGGTGCGAATCGAAATTCGATGGAGCAGAGGAGTACAGGGCGTGGCAGGAGGCCGGGAGCATCTACCTCTTCAGCGAGAGGGAGTTCCGAGGGAACGCCAGGGTGCGCCCGGGGCGGCTCGCCAAGGACGGCTGGTGGAAGGCCTCGGGCGGCGGCGAGCCCTTGAAGCGCCGCGGCCTCACCGTCGGCTCTAAGCTCACCTTGGTCTTCTACGACAAGAAGCCCGGCGACAAGCTCGGCGTCAAGACCGACTGGGCCATCAAAGAGTACACCAAGATCGTTGACAAGAAGGTAATTATTCATCTTCCTCATCGATCGTGAACCCCTTTGTTCATGGCTGAATTCTCTACTGGTTTGAAGGTGATTTTTTGTTTATAATAATTAAAATTGGTTTGCGAGCGAAAACACGTTGGGTCTGTCTAGGACACATCTAGATGTGTCATAATTATGTCACATCTAACCTGATGTTCATTAAGTTTGTGGTCTATTTTTTTTCCTAGCTTTTTTTTTGTTCCTTGTTGGTACATTATTTGTAAGAGATTAGATGTGACATTCTTAGAAACATCTAGATGTAAATTAAACAAACTGAAACATGTTTTACCTTTAAAAAAAGATTTTGATTTTGAGTTGGCATTAGCTTAATTAACACATCTGCGGCGGTTGCATATATAGCACTCCAACCCTGACACTTTTTATAACTAGTAAAATTGTCATTTAAAAAAGAACCAAAAAACAGAAACTTGTTATCCGAAAAAAAAGTTGTCATGCTTGACAACTAAAGTTGTCATCCTCGCGTAACTAAACTTGTCATAAAAAAAACGTTCGAAGTTGCCATATAATTGTGCCACATGTGTGACACTTATCAGGGTCCTATATTTTTGGGAGGGGAGGGTGTCTTCGTATCTAGGTTGGCGAATGTTTAACTTGAGTTTTTTTTTTCATCTAAAAAAAGTTTCACGTATTAAGACATACTTCAGTTTCATGAATAGATGATGCTTAATGGTTGTCTAATTTGAGTATATGTTTGTATAAAAACTTTAGGTCATAAATAATGTTTCCATGGTAAACCTAACGTTATTATCTTCACGTTACCAAATCTATTCTTTGTAAGTTGCTAGTCAATCAAAGCTAAGAAAACATCTACCGCCACAAGCCTACAACGCAACACATTTACACCGAAGAAAGGAGGGTGGTGGCAGTGTATATTTCCTCAGTCAAATTTCTAGGAAGTCATTTGATTTCAAACAAACAGAGGAGTTGTCTTAATTTCCAAATATATATCTGCTGTTGAGATTTCCTATCGTACCATGCCGGTCCTAATGTCGATCATCTGAAAAAGGTGATTGTGCATGACGTTTACACTTGACAGACTTGTAATTTAGAAGTGATCACAAATTAATTGACATTTCAAGCTGTGATGGACACCACGTACTATACACATCTAGATTGGCCATGCATGCATGCATAATTGCGAGTATGTATCTTTATAATTTCAGAGTTGAGCCTGCTTTCTCCTGTTGTTTCCTCATCACGCCTTTGTGTGTTTGCAGGCGGAGGAGATGGCCTTGTACCGCCTCTACAAGATGAGCAGACCCAGCAATGGGAAGCAAGCAGCTCAAGAAGATGAAGACGCCCCTGCTTTCAAGGAGGAGACGCCGCCGCCAGCCGGGCAGCCACATGACTACCACTACGGCGCCTTCGGTGCCGCGCCGGGGCCAAGCACAAGCTACTCGGTCACCGGGCCGGGGCCAAGCACAAGCTACTCGGTGACGCCGGACGCCAGCTACATGGGGCCGCAGCACAACATCGTCCAGTACACCAACCGGCATGCGCCCTGGGATGTGCTGCCGGCGATGATCAGGTCTCCTGTGCCATCAGGGCCAGCAGCCGCTACGCATTGCCTGCCGGCGTCTGCCGAGCACTTTGGCTACCAAGAAACTGCAGCAGACGCCAAGCACCCTGGCTACCAAGAAACCACAGACCCGCTGAAGGCGCAGCAGCTACTGCCGGCGTCTGCCGAGCAGTTTGACTACCAAGAAACTCCAGTAGACGCCGAGCACTTTGGCTGCCAAGAAACTCCAGTCGACGCCGAGCACTTTGGCTGCCAAGAAACTCCAGTCGACGCCGAGCACTTTGGCTGCCAAGAAACTCCAGTCGACGCCGAGCACTTTGGCTGCCAAGAAACTCCAGTCGACGCCTATCACTTTGGCTGCCAAGAAACTCCAGTAGACGCCGATCACTTTGGCTGCCAAGAAACTCCAATCGACGCCAAGCACTTTGGCTGCCAGGAAACCACATGCACGCTGAAGACGGAGCTCCCATCACCACCGGCGGCGCTGGCTGCTCAAGGCGGCTACCTGGCTGATGAGTTCGACGATTGGTGCCAGGCACAGCAGGGTTTGCAGCAGGTGCCTATGAGTCCCTCTTTCCCCATGCCCGACGACATAGATTCACAGCAGGTGGCTGCGAGTCCCTTCCCCGTGCTCGAAGATACCGATTTCGATGGCTTCCTTGAGGACATCGATATTGACAGCTTGCTTGAGGATATGCAGACGATTCCCACGGAGGAAAACAGCGAGCGCTTTTCATGCACATTGGATGAGCTCCTCTACCCCAAGATGGAGGACGACACGTCATTGATGCCCAACGATCAGGTTCAGAGTAAAAGATGTCTCAAAAGAAAAAGGTTAGAGTAGCAGGAACCAGCAAGAGCGATCAAAAAAGAAAGAAGATTTACAGTAGCAGAAACCAGCAAGAGCAATGGATAGCAGCTAGTTATCTCCCAGTCTTCATATTTCATGGCGTTTCCTCACATTTAGCAATTTCATTCATGGTGTTCATACTACTGTACTGTTGTAAGTTTTCTTTTTGTATATACTGTTCTACCTGAGAAGCAATTTCTTCATCGGACATGATTGGCTATTTTTTATGATTGAATAGGTTTCAAGTCGCAACCCCTCAAGTTACATTAGGGAAATATTGATCATTAGGCATTTTAGTGGGGAAAATCATCTCATGATAACTGAATCTGGAATAAATTCTAATTACATAATTTCTAGAGATTCATGCATGATAAGGGAGGGCTGATTTTGCTCTGACAGCTTGTGTATGTCAATGTCTCTGTAAATGAACTGAACATTTATGTGCCCATCCCAACCTTTGCAAAGTTATCACCATAGGCGGTTGTCAACAATGGCAGAAACTACATCTTTCAATGTTCCCTACAAAATTGTCGTAATTGTATCAGACATACATTTATAATACTATTGGATCGAAAGAAAAATGACAAACTGTCCTCAGTGATATGTACAACAGTAATAGTACATGAGAATTTCTAGGGGTTCTGGAAAGTAAAGATCAATTGTACATGGTCCACATAATATGGCAATCATAACATGGAAATTGTTTCAATTCTTACCTGGGAATGATCTTTCAAACCAAGAGAGATCACCAACGGCCGAGCTGAGCCACTACCACTTCAAAACAAGTATAACAACAATATAAGTACAAAACGGTGAGACAAAGTTAACCAACCCTGATACGTAAGTCATTTGTGCATGCGTATGTAGGCAAATGGCATGTGGTATATCAGCCCTATGAGCGAACCTGTACGGGTTGGGTACTAACTTCAGTATAAAAATTGGCACAAAAACTATAGGGTGAAGAAAATATTACGGGTGCGCTTGGATGCAAAGTATTTTTGCAGTTTTTGGGAAATACCGTGGTTTCTGAAAAATCATTGGTATTATAAACTTTGAGGTGTTTGGATGAAACAAAAACTGAAGGCCTAGTTTGGCAGCATTTTGTTTAAAAAAAACCATGGTAATCCTAAACCATAGTATTTCAATGTGTGGGCAAGCAATACTTCGTTTCCCTAAAACCATGGTTTTCTCTGTTTAAGCAATACTACCGGTGTGTTTGGCGGTGCTGTTTTACTACAGATTTTAACCAACCCATGCTAACAGCCGCCGGCTGCATGCAGCTTTGTCATGCATTAGGTCAAAACGTCTTCACCTAGATGCTAGGATCTGTAGCAGGCTAGAGTTATCACTTATATATACACGTATGTAATCTAATACCTGAATTCACGCATAGCCTTTGCATGAATTGCATAGCCTTTAAATGAATTACTCTATAAGAAGATCAGATGCGATCGCCTACTATTTTTCCTTTGTCTGTTATCTGGTAAATGAATTGTATTCTATCTCCTGATTATTAGGCGTTTCAGTTTGATTAGCTTGCGTTTAGTCCGTCTCTTAGGTCCTTCCGACCATCGTCACCTGCGAGCTCATCTCTCCCTTGCAGCCATAAGCGAATCAAGCTCACCTTCTATATCCCGTCCTTATCTGTTCAGTCTAATGATTGCAACCCTGCCGTAAGGGGCTGCATGTAGGTTAGAGATGTCATCCCTAGATGGGATGGCGACACAAATTATTTTTTAGTGATCTTGCACGCTTTTATCGACTCCTTGGTTGCCAATTATTTTCCGACGAGTAGCAAGTCTCGGACGAAGATTGGTGCAGTAGACCGATTGGGGTCATTGGAGCACTCTCGTACGCAGAAGGCTAGCTAGCCAATAGCTAGAAGCAAAGTCGTAAGCAGCAAGTTAAACTAATTTGCCGATCAATTCTAAAACGCACGTACACTCGCAAACTATTTTGCCCCGGCTGGAAGCACATGGACGTATAGGCAGGATATATAGGTGCGCTAGTTGAATCCTGAAACATCAACAACTCATGCAAAGATTATGCGTGAATCGGTGAATCCATGTGCTAGATTACATACGTGTGCATACAATTGATAACTCTAGCCTGCTACAGATTGTAGCATCTAGGTGAAGACATTTTGACCTCGTGCATGGTAAGGCCACATGCAGCCGGCGGCCGTTAGCAGTGTGGTAAAACAGCACCGCCAAACGCACCAGTAGTATTGCTTAAACAAAGAAAATCAGCGGTTTTAGAGAAATGGAGTACTGCTTGCCCGCATTGAAATACTACGGTTTTGGATTACCAAGGCTTTTTTAAACAATGCTGCCCATTTAAGTCTAATCCTTACACCACTGAAGGGTGTTGGAGAACATTTGCACGGAAATTCAACAACAGTGTTAAAAAAGAGGAGCTTATTGCTGCTTGCTTTCAATGTTGTTGCCAGTACAGCCTAACCAATGACTAAACGGAACAATTGATGGGTCATAGGTATGCATTGTCCCACATGGAACTCCTCATCCAAAATTACATGCAGTTATTAACGGTGCTTGACAGGTACACAGACAAAAACTTGAAAAACTAATCAAAGATGGGGGAAACGGGCAGATAGCACGATGAGATGGTTAAGAATGCAAACCTTATATGCTCGATAAGTTGACGTGCACAAGCTAGCAGGAGTGGCTGCAATCACAACGTTATGCAGAGTCATTAGATGTGTCCACAATCAGGCCTGACAATATGGATGTTCTGATGAGAATACCTCATCCCTCTTCCCAAAAAGAACAGATACATTGTAGGTTGGATCAGAGAAAACACTTTCATCTTTCCTATTCAGGAAGGAAAGGGTTAGTAAAGAATGCAGCACAAGAGTTCAAGTAAAGAAATGACAATGGTAATTAGAACGGAGTTTTACGCACGGCGGCATGTGTGCACGGTATCTTGCGCGTGTGTTCTCGCTTTGAGATGGTAACTATCAGTACCAGCCTGGGATATTGAACAGTTGTACAAGCATATACACATCGTATTAGTTTGTTTGTTCATACGCGAACGGTCTAAGATGCGTGCATCGGGTCGCCTTCCACGGACGGGGATATGTGCCGGCACAAAACGAGCCTCGTCTGACATGGAAAGAAAATTTGCGTGGACCCTTCCCATTACTATCGCCCGAAACCCCCACCCGACCACCGCCCCTGAGCTCTCTCTCTCTCTCTCTCTCTCTCTCCCTTTTCTCTCTCATGGTGTGCGGCGCTCTCGTGCTTGCCGGCGACGAGCCGACGACCAGCGTCGCTAAGCCATTCTTGGTGCAAATCCGCTGGGTGAGCGTTTCCACCGACGACGCACACTCCTAGCCGCGGCCTGGAAAACGGCGCGGCCACATTCAATCTCGGCTCGGGCACCACGCCAACGCTCTGCTCTCCTTCAATCTACGGCACCACCGCGAACTGACTGCGGCAAGGTCCTCGTGTCTCTCAAGCAGGACTCGGTTCCGCCGCCGGTTCCATTAAGTTTCGCCCAGATCCACCGAAAGCAGTCAACACGGAAGGGTCGAAACTCCAGATCCAGTGGCAGGGAGACCGTCGTCCACCTCGCGAGCTCCGATCAGGTGAGTTCTTTCCCATCATGTCGGCTCGTCATGGCCAGTTTATGTGTTCTGTTTGAATCTTTTCCTCCGCTGATGGTTTTGAATCCATGGCTGTTCTTGTCCACAGGTGCTAGCTTTGCATGTATCAAATTTTGCTCCATTTATTTCTTTGATTTGATCCGGGTGGGTTGCGGCCTTGCGGGAGCAGCCGACCTGCAGATTTGTGACGCGACCGTATTTTCCAGGCCTAAGCCGTGGCCTTTCGGCGTGCTATTGCAGGGTCGAGTTTCTTTCGGGCGGGTTGTGGTGTTCTGGTGGGTGTGCCGTGTGCGTCTGACTCGGGGAAGAAGAACAGTAATTGTTGGGCGGTGGGGTAGAATCGGGAGAATGGAGCATGTCAATATTGGCCCCAATCTGCCGCAGGGGGCCAACACTGTTTCCAGGCTGTACTGCTACTTGTTAAATTTTGGTATATGCAGTGGGCAGTTAATTTTTTCACTTACTGTTTATCGGAATGCAGATTCAAAATTTGAATCTGAATCTGGTGTGTTGAGTGTTAACCCACAAGAAAAACACGACATCTTTTAATTATTTGTTCCATATCTAACAGGTTTGAAACTATGTATCAGGATTAGATAGACTGGTTTGATGTTCCACTACTGGCACTTGTTGCTGAATCACTCCAGTCCTGGTTTCGATCAAGTTCGAAAAAACTGTCTAATTTCTTTGCAAACTTACAGTTCTTGCTTAAGACCTCTGGTCTGATAAAATATGTGCTGGCGCTTCTTGCTTATGAAGTGCTTCAGACCTTGGTTCTGATCAGTTCAAACAAAAAAAGAATTGCTTTTTTATGGGGAATTATTTGCAAAATTGACGGTATGGTTCTGGTTTAGTCGATAATACTGGTTCTCGTACAGGACGGACGATTAATTTCTGCATGCAGCCCACCAACTCAAGCTGCTGGTACTGCTCTGTTCGGGAGCCAAAATAGTATTACCAATTAATTGGTGTAAATAATGGATTAGTAGTCCTCTGTTTGGAAGCCGAATTAGCAAGTGATCCGCCTAAATAATGTCCCGACCGTCATTTTGATTTCAGCCATGCATGCCTTACTGGAGTATACTCCCTCCGTTCCAAAATATATGACTCAACTTTGTACTAACTTTAGTACAAAGTTAGTACAAAATTGAGTCATCTATTTTGGAACGGAGGGAGTAGTAGTTAAACCACTGTTGCATGCGTTAATACTCCCCACTAATGCTCAAGCTTTTTTTTTTTGCTGGTGCACTAATGCTCAAGCTTAAAATAGTTGGTTGCCTAGCTAAACAGTTTTGTTAGTTGACTGGTCCTGCTGCAGTAATTTTGAATGTCCTAATGGTGCCTAATCACTCCCAACCACATCACGCATTTTTTTCCACAAAATGGTACTGATTGATTAGTTTCATAATGCACGTTCAGCAGGTTAGATCAAAACAATGGCGTCTTTTAAAAGATTTCAAACGAACCAGTAGCTTGCTTCTTGTGCCGGCTCAGGGTACTCAGTCGCTCAAGGTTTCTGCCTCGTGCGAAACCTGGCACTCGATCCGGTGGCCCAGGTGTGCCAGTACGGGGCGCTAACGTTTGTAATACATGCATTCCTATAGCAGGAAACGAAACATATACACAGCGTCATAACTGCGGTTGTGTGATCCCAATGCGGACCAATGGACTGGATATGCATACCAGTGGACGCGGTGCACAGAAAGCATTATTCGCAATGGTAATGCCTTAATTCCATAAACTGTTACCAGTACAAAACATCCAGTACACTTCTTTGTCACCCCTTAGTTGACACAGAATAATATGCAAGAACCAATCATCTATCATGTTGAGGTAATAATGAAAGATATAGCACAAATATAAACCTGAAAGTTATGACATGACATTTACTGCAAGACTACAGAACGGCTCGATAGTTTTGCAGCTTTCTTTGGTACTAGACTAGATGATTAACCACACAAACAGATAATTTGTGTCGTAGCACTAAAGATCAGCTAGACCTGGAACTTCCAAATATCAACATGTACATGGAGGGGGCGACCACATATGCAGAACTGATGATGCAAAAACATAGGGCAAACTCTGCATTTTTTTTTGACCGGGATATACCAAACTATACATGCTAATGAGAATCAAGAACTTACTTAGCAGCTAATATGGTTCCCATGCATCCGATCTGCGTCACGATGACCTGCCAGTACAGTAACGTGGACAGCTGAGCATCTCTCACATGTGAAAATCAGCATTCAATCAAATCAAATACGGCCTATGAACTCGCAACTCACCAGAAAGTTATCCTCGTATCTGCTGATGACAATGTCAGTCTTGTTGCCCTGTACAGCCCAGACAGACAGAAGCAAGTTATACTAACTCCCACTGTGATAGTACTAGATTTCTCTTAAAATCGACCAGAGAAGTGCGTAGATTAATTCCAACAAAGTGGAAGCTACGGATCCCCCGGAAAAAGAAAGTGCAGGCTACGGATTTAAGGAAGATACGGTATCAGGGAGAAAAGATTGGTGATGTTGCTGGAGCAAGCGAGATCGGCAGACCTTGATGTCCAAGGAGAGGGATCTGTGCGGCACGGGGAAGCGGCCGCCTGCCTGCGCAGGACCCGTCGGCGTCTCCATCTGCGAGAGCAAGCGGATAGAGGAACCGCGTGCGCAGAGGGGAGAGGAAGCTGCTGTTGTTAGAAGGATCGATTGGAAATCCGGAACCAGCCGGGCGGATTGGACGCAGGCAGACAGTGGGAAGGAGGAGGGGGGCTGGGGAGGGAAGAACTACTGGGCGGCGTGACTGTGGCGGCGCCAGGCTCGGGAGTCAGCGAGGACAAGACTTGGGAGAGGAGATCGGAACGAGGGAGGAGGACGGCAGTGCGAAGGGGCAAAGCCAGCGGGCCGGCCCGGGCACGGCCCACCCTTAAACGTGCCTGGCACAGCGTGGCCCGGCCCGCCGGGGCCCGTTTATAAACAGAAAAAAAAAATGAGGCAACGTGTCATCGATATCTATCTATACTCCCTCCTAAAAAATCTATATCTATCTATGCCATTCTTTTTTTTTTTGCTAATAAAGAAGAAACATTTCTTACCATCGTAATTTCGTCCGCCCGTCCTATGTCAAACAAGTTTTTCGTTTGTTCTCTATCGGGGCAATCGAACCCGCGACCACCACAATGCAACCAAGGCTAGAAGATTTTGTTACCTGTAGACATAAGTTAAATTTTCCGTCATGTGGCCCAGACTTTTAGTTTGTTCCGTTTCTAAGTCTCCTCTCACCTGGGCCTCAGTTCACCCTTTACTCAATACTCTCTCTGTTTCATAATATAGTGCCTATAGATTTTTTGCAAAAATCAAACATTACAAACTTTGACCATATTTATAGAGAAAGGTAGATACATCTAGAATACCAAATGCACATCATTAAATACATCATGAGTTGTATTTTCAGAATGTACATGTTTGATATTGTAGATGTAGACAGTTTTCTCTATACACTTGGTCAAAGTTGGCAAATTTTACTTTCATAAAAATCTATAGGCACTACATTATAAAATGGAGGGAGTAGCAGGCCGAGCTAAAGCAGCGGCCCAGCAATAGACAAAAAATAGCGTCAGTTTGGGGAAAAATTACTGAGCACTTCATTATATATATAAGACTGCAGCCAACAGAGCTAAGCTTTAGTCTAGAACAAAAGGTTTGTTATCTACTTCCTCTTCCAGCTACTCCAGCAACAATTATTTCGATACAGAAGGAGTATTAAATAGTCCCACCTTACTTCTTTTCGATATCGCACCATTTAATGTACGTTTGCAAAACTTTCACGTATAGAAGTTGGTTGCTAATGGATTCCTAGCTAGGCTACCGGCACGACAGAACGAATGAGACGTGATATTGTGGCATGTGGCGAGAGTGCACGTATACAGATTGCTATGCGCATGCACAACAAAACGACGAGCATATGCAATTGGATTGTGTTGATACGAGTGCTTGTAGACCCCAAGACTTGCACGCCGCATATAACAATGTTAAAACAAGATTTGTGGTCAAACGTCTAGCTAGGGACTCTCTGGTATACAGGCCTGCATGAGACTACGTGCAACATCCGCTCATCCGACATTGGTGACCGCATGTGGTTCTGATGTCTGCTCCATGTTGCCAAAGGCAAGATCGGCAGTAAGCCACTGGCCAAAATGGTACAGTAATTGCATCCTGGGACGAGAAGGAGTGCCACATGAACGGAAGACCAACGTGCATTGCGGTGCGACTACATGAGGAGTCCCGGTGTGAGGCGTGGCAATGGTGTGACAACAGTGAAATCCCCTTCACAGTTGGATTGTGAGTAACCGGGGGAAGGGTGACAATTGGAGCCCACAAGGGTGGGCGATGGCGTGGCGCCTATGAAATCCTCACGCCATCGTATGTCATCAAGAGGACGCAGAGGAGTAAAGGAACAAGACTAGCCCCTCTAATGCAGACCTGCAGCGGCGAGGCCAATTCTACGACGAGTGCAAGCGACAGCAAGTCAAGACGTTGTAGGGTGATACATCAAGGACTTCCTCCTGGATACCACTTTTGCCTTGACTGCCACCACTATAGAATGCGCGAAATTCAACGCTGGCTCGCCCACGACTCTGGTCAGCACGCACGAGCTCATCTCCGCTTACCAACTCACAAGTATTTTGTTACTATTTGCGTTCTTGCGGTTACTTTTGTGATCAAACAAATTAAACCATCAAACAATCTGTGCAGCTTTTACATTGATTCCTTACTAGTTTCCATCAACCAATTTCTCCTGTTGTTTGTTGTGTTCTACACTCTTACTTATCGAGAAGAGCTACCATAGGTGCCCTACATAGGATTGGTATTTGGTGTCTTAGTAATGCACTTTATTCTTTAAGTGGTAATGACGTTTTCATCGATAGCGAGACGCCCATGATTATTTCTCCAAGTTTCGTAACTTGCACCCGATCATTAGTAGTGACATGTTTGGTTGCTCGCATACACCCCAACCAGACCCGCGCGGGAAGAAAATGGCCTGTTTGGTTGCATACGTTCACTGTTTGGCATTCATAGCACGAAACTTAAAGCACCTTGGGGCTAGGCCCGCTTGGAACCGATGAATCCACAGTTTTTCCATAGCTAGGCCCGTGGGGTGCACGTGGGCGGCGGCTACACGCGAGGAGCCACTCTCGAGACATTGTGTTGTTTTTTGAAGCGTCGTCATAATACCCCTTTTTGAACATTAAAACAGCAGGAGAGGCTCCTACTATTGCTTTACGTAAATGGTTATATTACATTTACAATATTTACATAGCCTTAGAGATAAAAAGATAAAACCGGCATCTACATTATACAGTTTAAGAAAATATGCCCTAGAGGCAATAATAAAGTTATTATTTATTTCCTTATATCATGATAAATGTTTATTATTCATGCTAAAATTATATTAATCGGAAACTTAGTACATGTGTGAATACATAGACAAACAGAGTGTCACAAGTTTGCCTCTACTTGACTAGCTCATTGAATCAATGATGGTTATGTTTCCTAACCATAGACATGAGTTGTCATTTGATTAACAGAATCACGTCATTAGATAATGATGTGATTGACTTGACCCATCCATTAGCTTAGCACGATGATCGTTTAGTTTGTTGCTATTGCTTTTTCCATAATTATACATGTTTCTATGACTATGAGATCATGCAACTCCCGAATGCCGGATGAACACTTTGTATGCTACCAAACATCACAACGTAACTAGGTGATTATAAAGGTGCTCTATATGTGTCTCCGATGGTATTTGTTGAGTTGGCATGGATCAAGATTAGGATTTGTCACTCCGATTGTCGGAGAGGTATCTCTGGGCCCTCTCGGTAATGCACATCACTATAAGCCTTGCAAGTAATGTGACTAATGAGTTAGTTGCGGGATGATGCATTACGGAACGAGTAAAGAGACTTGCCGGTAACGAGATTGAACTAGGTATTGAGATACCGACGATCGAATCTCAGGCAAGTAACATACCGATGACAAAGGGAACAATGTATACCGTTATGCAGTTTGACCGATAAGATCTTCATAGAATATGTAGGAGACAATATGAGCATCCAGGTTCCGCTATTGGTTATTGACCGGAGATGAGTCTCGGTCATGTCTACATAGTTCTCGAACCCATAGGGTCCGCACGCTTAACGTTTGGTGCCGATCGGTATTATGAGTTTATGTGTTTTGATGTACCGAAGGTTGTTCAGAGTCCCGGATGAGACCAGGGACATGATGAGGAGTCTCGAAATGTTTGAGACGTAAAGATCGATATATTGGAAGGCTATATTCGGACATCAGAAAGGTTCTGAGTGGTTCGGGTATTTATCGGAGTACCGGAGAGTTACGGGAATTCGCCAAGGAGTATATGGGCCTTATTGGGCTTTAGGGGAAAGAGAGAGGGGAGGCTACGTGCCCCCCAAGGCCAGTCCGAATTGGACTAGGGGGAGGGGCAGCGCCCCCTCCTTCCTTCTCTTCTCTTTTCCCTTTTCTTCTCTCCTACTCCTACTACATGGAAGGGGGAATCCTACTCCCGGTGGGAGTAGGACTCCCCAGGGCACGCCATAGTAGAGGGTCGGCCCTCCCCCTCCTCCACTCCTTTATATACAGGGGAAGGGGGCACCCCATGAACACACAAGTTGATCAGTTGATCTTTTAGCCGTGTGCGGTGCCCCCCTCCACCATAATCCACCTCGGTCATATCGCAGCAGTGCTTAGGCGAAGCCCTGTGTCAGTATCATCATCATCACCGGCATCACGCCGTCGTGTTGACGAAACTCTCCCATGAAGCTCTGCTGGATCGGAGTTCGTGGGACATCATCGAGCTGAACGTGTGCTGAACTCGGAGGTGTCGTGCGTTTGGTACTTGGATCGGTCGGATCGTGAAGACGTTCGACTACATCAACCGCGTTCTCATAACGCTTCCGCTTACGGTCTACGAGGGTACGTGGACGATACTCTTCCCACTCGTTGCTATGCATCACCATGATCTTGCGTGTGCGTAGGAATTTTTTTGAAATTACTACGTTCCCCAACAGTGGTATTAGAGCCAACTTTATGCATAGATGTTATATGCATGAGTAGAACACAAGTGAGTTGTGGGCGATACAAGTCATACTGCTTACCAGCATGTCATACTTTGGTTCGGTGGTATTGTTGGATGAAGCGGCCCGGACCGACATTACGCGTACGTTTATGTGACACTGGTTCTACCGACGTGCTTTGCACACTTTAGTTGAACCGAGTGTGACTACGCCCGGTCCTTGTTGAAGGTTAAAACAACACTAAGTTGACAAAATATCATTGTGGTTTTGATGCGTAGGTAAGAACGGTTCTTGCTCAGCCCGTAGCAGCCACGTAAAACTTGCAACAAAAAAGGAGAGAACGTCTAACTTGTTTTTGCAGGGCATGTTGTGATATAATATGGTCAAGACGCGATGAGATATAAATTGTTGTATGAGATGATCATGTTTTGTTAAAGTTATCGACAACTGGCAGAAGCCTTATGGTTGTCTCTTTATTGCATAAGATGCAAGTGCCATGTAATTGCTTTACTTTATCGCTATGCGATAGCAATAGTTGCAAAAGCAATAGTTGGCGAGACGACCATGTGACGACACATTGATAGAGATCAAGATGATGGAGATCATGGTGTCATGCCGGTGACGATAGAGATCATGACGGTACTTTGGAGATGGAGATCAAAGGCACAAGATGATCATGGCCATATCATGTCACATATTTTGATTGCATGTGATGTTTATCCTTTATGCATCTTATTTTGCTTAGTTCGGCGGTAGCATTATAAGATGATCTCTCACTAAATATCAAGGTACAAGTGTTCTCCCTGAGTATGCACCGTTGCCCAAGTTCATCGTGCCGAGACACCACGTGATGATCAGGTGTGATAAGCTCTACGTTCATATACAACGGGTGCAAGCCAGTTTTGCACACGCAGAAATACTAGGGTTAAACTTGACGAGCCTAGCATATGCAGATATGGCCTCAGAACACTGAGACCGAAAGGTCGAGCGTGAATCATATAGTAGATATGATCAACATAGTGATGTTCACCATTGAAAACTACTCCATCTCACGTGATGATAGGACATGGTTTAGTTGATTTGGATCACGTGATCATTTAGATGACTAGAGGGATGTCTATCTAAGTGGGAGTTCTTAAGTAATATGATTAATTAAACTTTAATTTATCATGAACTTAGTCCTGATAGTATTTGCATAACTATGTTATAGATCAATAGCTCGCGATGTAGCTCCCCATTTATTTTGATATGTTCCTAGAGAAAAACTAAGTTGAAAGATGTTAGTAGCAATAATGCGGATTGGATCCGTGATCTGAGGATTATCCTCATTGCTGCACAGAAGAATTATGTCCTTGATGCACCGCTAGGTGACAGACTGATTGCAGGAGCAGATGCATACGTTATGAACGTTTGGCGAGCTCGATATGATGACTACTTGATAGTCTAGTGCACCATGCTTTATGGCTTAGAATCGGGGCTTCAAAGACGTTTTGAACGCCACAGAGCATATGAGATGTTCCAAGAGTTGAAATTAGTATTTCAGACTCATGCCCATGTCGAAAGGTATGAGACCTTTGACAAGCACTTTGCCTACAAGATGGAGGAGAATAGCTCAGCTAGTGAGCATGTGCTCAGAATGTCTGAGTACTACAATCACTTGAATCAAATGGGAGTTAATCTTCCAGATAAGATAGTGATTGACAGAGTTCTCTAGTCACTATCACCAAGTTACTGGAACTTCATGATGAACTATAATATGCAAGGGATAACGGAAACGATTCCCAAGCTCTTCATGATGCTGAAATCGACGAAGGTAGAAATCAAGAAAAGCATCAAGTGTTGATGGTTGACAAGACCACTAGTTTCAAGAAAAGGGCAAAGGAAAGAAGGGGAACTTCAAAAGGAACGGCAAGCAAGTTGTTGCTCAAGTGAAGAAGCCCAAGTCTAGACCTAAGCCTGAGACTAAGTGCTTCTACTGCAAAGGGACTGGTCACTGGAAGCATAACTGCCCCAAGTATTTGGCGGATAAGAAGGATGGCAAAGTGAACAAAGGTATATTTAATATACCAGTTATTGATGTGTACTTTACTAGTGTTTATAGCAACCCCTCAGTATTTGATACTAGTTCAGTTGCTGAGATTAGTAACTCGAAACGGGAATTGCAGAATGAACAGAGACTAGTTAAGGGTGAAGTGACGATGTGTGTTCGAAGTGGTTCCAAGATTGATATAATCATCATTGCACACTCCCTATACTTTCGGGATTAGTGTTGAACCTAAATAAATATTATTTGGTGTTTGCGTTAAGCATGAATATGATTTGATCATGTTTATTACAATATGGTTATTAATTTAAAGTCAGAGAATATGTGTTGTTCTGTTTATATGAATAAAACCTTCAATGGTCATACACCCAAGGTGAATGGTTTATTGAATCTCGATCGTAGTAATACACATATTTATAATATTGAAGCCAAAAGATGCAAAGTTAATAATGATAGTGCAACTTATTTGTGACATTGTCGTTTAGGTCATATTGGTGTAAAGCGCATGAAGAAAATCCATGCTGATGGGCTTTTGGAATCACTTGATTATGAATCAGTTGATACTTGCGAACCATGCCTCATGGGCAAGATGACTAAGACTCCGTTCTCCGGAACAATGGAGCGAGCAACAGACTTGTTGGGAATAATACATACTGATGTATGCAATCTGATGAGTGTTGAGGCTCGCGGCAGGTATCGTTATTTTCTGACCTTCACAGATGATTTGAGTAAGATATGGGTATATCTTCTTGATGAAACATAAATCTGAAACATTTGAAAAGTTCAAATAATTTCAGAGTGAAGTGGAAAATTATCGTGACAAGAAAATAGAGTTTCTACGATCTGATCGTGGAGGAGAATATTTGAGTTACGAGTTTGGTCTTCATTTGAAACAATGCGGAATAGTTTCACAACTCACGCCACCTCGAACACCACGGCGTAATGGTGTGTCCGAACATCATAACCGTATTTTATTAGATATGGTGCAATCTATGATGTCTCTTACCGATTTACCATTATCGTTTTGGGGGTATGCATTAGAGACAGCTGCATTCACGTTAAATAGGGAACCATCTAAATTCGTTGAGACGACGCCATATGAACTGTGGTTTGGCAAGAAACCAAAGTTGTCATTTCTTAAAGTTTGGGGTTGCGATGCTTATGTGAAAAAGTTTCATCCTGATAAGCTCAAACCCAAATCGTAGAAATGTGTCTTCATAGGATACCCAAAGGAGACAGTTGGGTACACCTTCTATCACAGATTCAAAGGCAAGACATTCGTTGCTAAGAATGGATCCTTTCTAGAGAAGGAGTTTCTCTCGAAAGAAGTGAGTGGGAGGAAAGTAGAACTTGATGAGGTAACTATACCTGCTCCCTTATTGGAAAGTAGTTCATCACAAAAATATGTTCTTGTGACTCCTACACTAATTAGTGAGGAAGCTAATGATGATGATCATGTAACTTCAGATCAAGTTACTACCGAACCTCGTAGGTCAACCAGAGTGAGATCTGCACCAGAGTGGTACGGCAATCCTATTCTGGATGTCATGTTACTTGACCATGACGAACCTACGAACTATGAGGAAGCGATGATGAGCCCAGATTTCGTGAAATGGCTTGAGGCCATGAAATCTGAGATGGGATCCATGTATGAGAACAAAGTATGGACTTTGATTGACTTGCCCGATGATCGGTGAGTCATTAAGAATAAATGGATCTTCAAGAGGAAGACGAATGCTGATAGTTGTGTTACTATCTACAAAGCTCGAATTGTCGCAAAATGTTTTCGGCAAGTTCAAGGTGTTGACTACGATGAGATTTTCTCACTCGTATCGATGCTTAAAAAGTCTGTCCGAATCATGTTAGTAGTTGCCGCATTTTATGAAATCTGGCTAATGGATGTCAAAACTGCATTCCTTAATGGATTTATTAAAGAAAAGTTGTATATGATGCAACCAGAAGGTTTTGTCGATCCTAAAGGTGCTAACAAAATAAGCAAGCTCCAGCGATCCATCTATGGACTGGTGCAAGCATCTCGGAGTTGGAATATATGCTTTGATTAAGTGATCAAAGCATATGGTTTTATACAGACTTGCGGTGAAGCCTGTATTTACAAGAAAGTGAGTGGGAGCACTACAGCCTTTGTGATAAGTATATGTGAATGACATATTGTTGATCGGAAATAATGTAGAATTTTCTGGAAAGCATAAAGGAGTGTTTCAAAAGAGTTTTTCAAAGAAAGACCTCGGTGAAGCTACTTACATATTGAGCATCAAAATATATAAAGATAGATCAAGACGCTTGATATATTTTCATTGAGTACATACCTTGACAAGATTTTGAAGTAGTTCAAAAATGGAACAGTCAAAGAAGGAGTTCTTGTCTATGTTGCAAGGTGTGAAGTTGAGTAAAGACTCAAAACCCGACCACGGCAGAAAATAAAAAGAGAATGAAAAGTCATTCCCTATGCCTCAGTCATAGGTTCTATAAAGTATGCTATGCTGTTTACCAGTCCTATTGTATACCTTAGCATCTTTCTGGCAAGGGAGTACAATAGTGATCTAGGAGTAGATCACTTGACAGCGGTCAAAATTATCCTTAGAGGACTAAGGAAATATTTCTCGGTTATGGAGGTGATAAAAGAGTTCGTCGTAAAGAGTTACATCGATGCAAGCTTTTTACATCGATCTAGATGACTCTAAGTCTCGATCTGGATACATATTGAAAGTGGGAGCAATTAGCTAGAGTAGCTCTGTGCAGAGCATTGTAGACATAGAAATTTGCGAAATACATACGGATCTGAATGTTGCAGACTTGTAGGCTAAACTTCTCTCACAAGCAAAACATGATCACTCTTTGGGTGTTAATCACATAGCGATGTGAACTAGATTATTGACTCTAGTGCAAGTGGGAGACTGAAGGAAATATGCCCTAGAGGTAATAATAAAGTTATTATTTATTTCCTTATATCATGATAAATGTTTATTATTCATTCTAGAATTGTATTAACTGGAAACTTAGTACATGTGTGAATACATAGACAAACACAGTGTCACTAGTTTGCCTCTACTTGACTAGCTCGTTGAATCGATGATGGTTATGTTTCCTAACCATAGACATGCGTTGTCATTTGATTAACGGGATCACATCATTAGAGAATGATGTGATTGACTTGACCCATCTGTTAGCTTAGCACGATGATCTTTTAGTTTGTTGTTGTTGCTTTCTCCATAACTATACATGTTCCTACGACTATGAGATCATGCAACTCACGAATACCGGAGGAACACTTTGTGTGCTACCAAATGTCAAAATGTAACTGGGTGATTATAAAGGTGCTCTACAGGTGTCTCCGATGGTATTTGTTGAGTTGGCATGGATCAAGATTAGGATTTGTCACTCCGATTGTCGGAGAGGTATCTCTGGGCCCTCTCGGTAATGCACATCACTATAAGCCTTGCAAGCAATGTGACTAATGAGTTAGTTGCGGGATGATGCATTAAGGAATGAGTAAAGAGACTTGCCGGCAACGGGATTGAACTAGGTATTGAGATACCCACGATCGAATCTCGGGCAAGTAACATATTGATGACAAAGGGAACAACGTATACCATTATGCGGTTTGACCGATAAAGATCTTCGTAGAATATATAGGAGCCAATATGAGCATCCAGGTTCCGCTATTGGTTATTGATCGGAGATGAGTATCGGTCATGTCTACATAGTTCTCGAACCCGTAGGGTCCGCACGCTTAACGTTCAGTGACGATCGGTGTTATGAGTTTATGTGTTTTGATGTACCGAAGGTTGTTCGGAGTCCCGGATGAGATCAGGGACATGACGAGGAGGCTTGAAATGTTCGAGACGTAAAGATCAATATATTGTAAGGCTATATTCGGACATCGGAAAGGTTATGAGTGGTTCGGGTATTTATCGAAGTACCGGATAGTTACGGGAATTCGCCGGGGAGTATATGGGCCTTATTGGGCTTTATGGGAAAGAGAGAGGGGAGGTTGTGCGCCCCCCAATGCCTAGTCCGAATTGGACTAGGGGGAGGGGTGGCGCCCCCTCCTTCCTTCTCTTCTCTTTTCCCTTTCCTTCTCTCCTACTACTACATGGAAGGGGGGAATCCTACTCCCGGTGGGAGTAGGACACCCCAGGACGCGCCATAGTAGAGGGCCGGCCCTCCCCCTCCTCCACTCCTTTATATACGGGGGAAGGGGGCACCCCATGAACACAAAAGTTGATCAGTTGATCTTTTAGCCGTGTGCGGTGCTGCTACCTCCTGAGCACTGTGTTGGTTTTCCCTTGAAGAGGAAAGGGTGATGCAGTAAAGTAGCGTAAGTATTTCCCTCAGTTTTTGAGAACCAAGGTATCTATCCAGTAGGAGGCCACGATCAAGTCCCTTGCACCTACACAAACGAATAAGAACCTTGCAACCAATGCGATAAAGGGGTTGTCAATCCCTTCACGGCCACTTGCAAAAGTGAGATCTGATAGAGAAGATAAGATAATATTTTTGGTATTTTTATGATAAAGACTAAAAGTAAAGAAAGCAAAATAAATGGTGCAAGAAATAGCTTGTTGACGGGAGATTAATATGATGGAAAATAGACCCGGGGGTCATAGGTTTCACTAGTGGCTTCTCTCAAGATAGCATAAGTATTACGGTGGGTAAAAAATTACTGTCGAGCAATTGATAGTATTGAGCATAGTTATGAGAATATCTAGGTATGATCATGTATATAGGCATAACGTCCGTGACAAGTAGACCGACTCCTGCCCGCGTCTACTACTATTACTCCACACATCGACCGCTATCCAGCATGCATCTAGAGTATTAAGTTCATAAGAACGGAGTAACGCTTTAAGCAAGATGACATGATGTAGAGGGATAAACTCATGCAATATGATATAAACCCCATCTTTTTATCCTCGATGGCAACAATACAATACGTGTCGTTTCCCCTACTGTCACAGGGATCGAGCACCACAAGATTGAACCCAAAGCTAAGCACTTCTCCCATTGCAAGAAAGATCAATCTAGTAGGCCAAACCAAACTGATAATTCAAAGAGACTTGCAAAGATAACCAATCATACATAAAAGAATTCAGAGAATATTCAAATATTGTTCATAGATAATCTTGATCATAAACCCACAATTCATCGGATCTCGACAAACACACCGCAAAAGAAGATTACATCGAATAGATCTCCAAGAAAATCGAGGAGAACTTTGTATTGAGATCCAAAGAGAGAGAAGAAGCCATCTTGCTAATAACTATGGACCCGAAGGTCTGAGGTAAACTACTCACACATCATCGGAGAGGCTATGGTGTTGATGTAGAAGCCCTTCGTGATCAATGCCCCCTCCCGCGGAGCGCCGAAAAAGGCCCCAAGATGGGATCTCACGGGTACAGAAGGTTGCGGCGATGGAATTAGGTTTTCGTGGTGCTCCTCGATGGTTTGGGGGTACGTAGGTATATATAGGAGGAAGAAGTAGGTCGGTGAAGCCACAAGGGGCCCACAAGGGTGGAGTGCGCGCCTAGGGGGGTAGGCGCGCCCCCTGCCTTGTGGACTCCTCGTTGATTGCTTGATGTCCACTCTAAGTCCTCTGGATCATGTTTGTTCCAAAAATCACGCTCCCGAAGGTTTCATTCCGTTTGGACTCCGTTTGATATTCTTTTTCTGTGAAATACTGTAATAGGCAAAAAACAACAATTTGGGCTGGGCCTCCGGTTAATAGGTTAGTCCCACAAACAATATAAAAGTGTATAAATAAGCCCATTAAACATCCAAAATATAATATATCATAGCATGGAACAATCGAAAATTATAGATACGTTGGAGACGTATCAGGTGCCCCCCTCCACCATAATCCACCTCGGCCATTTCGTAGCGGTGCTTAGGCGAAGCCCTGCGTCGGTAGCATCATCATCACCAACATCACGCCGTCGTGTTGACGGAACTCTCCCGTGAAGCTCTACTGGATCGGAGTTCGTGGGACGTCATCGAGCTGAACGTGTGCTGAACTTGGAGATTGGTCGCAGCGTGCGTTTAGTACTTGGATTGGTCGGATCGTGAAGATGTTCGACTACATGTGACGCCCCCGATTCAATCATACACTAATCATACACGCAAACATGTACAATCAAGATCAGGGACTCATGGGAAGATATCACAACACAACTCTACAAATAAAATAAGTCATACAAGCATCATATTACAAGCCAGGGGCCTCGAGGGCTCGAATACAAGAGCTCGATCAAAGACGAGTAAGCGGAAGCGACGCTATCTGAGTACAGACATAAGTTAAACACGTTTGCCTTAAGAAGGCTAGCACAAACTGGGATACAAATCGAAAGAGGCGCAGGCCTCCTGCCTGGGATCCTCCTAAACTACTCCTGGTCGTCGCCAGTGGCTTGCACATAGTAGTAGGCACATCCCGAGTAGTAGCAGTCGTCATCGACAGTGGCGTCTGGCTCCTGGAATCCATCGTCTGGTCGCAGCAATCAGGTATAGAAAGGGGGAAAAGGGGGAGCAAAGCAACCGTGAGTACTCATCCAAAGTACTCGCAAGCAAGGAGCTAAAATACATATGTATGCATCGGTATCAAATGGAAAAGGGGTAGCATATGTGGACTGAACTGCAGAATGCCGGAATAAGAGGGGGATAGCTAGTCCTATCGAAGACTACGCTTCTGGTAACCTCCATCTTGCAGCAGAAGAAGAGAGTAGATGGTAAGTTCACCAAGTAACATCGCAATAGCATAATCCTAACCGATGATCCTTCCCTCGTCGCCCTGTGAGAGAGCGATCACCGGTTGTATCTGGCACTTGGAAGGGTGCATTTTATTAAGTATCCAGTTCTAGTTGTCATAAGCTCAAGGTACAACTCCAAGTCATCCTGTTACCGAAGATCACGGCTATTCGAATAGATTAACTTCCCTGCAGGGGTGCACCACATTTCCCAACACGCTCGATCCCCTTTGTCCGGACACACTTTCCTGGGTCATGCCCGGCCTCAGAAGATCAACATGTCACAGCCCTACCTAGGCACAACAGAGAGGTCAGCACGCCGGTCTAAATCCTATGGCGCAGGGGTCTGGGCCCATCGCCCATTGCACACCTGCACGTTGCGAGGGCGGCCGGAGAGCAGACCTAGCAACCTCCATTACAAAGGAAGTTACGTTACGCGGTCCAACCCGGCGCGTGCCGCTCAGTCGCTGACATCACAAAGGCTTCGGCTGATACCACGACGTCGAGTGCCCATAACTGTTCCCGCGTAGTTGGTTAGTGCGTATAGGCCAGTAGCCAGACTCAGATCAAATACCAAGATCTCGTTAAGCGTGTTATCTTGAAGTAACCGCGAACGCCGACCAGGGCCAGGCCCACCTCTCTCCTAGGTGGTTTCAACCTGCGCTGTCGCTCCGCCACAGTGTAACAGTCGGGGGTCGTCGGGAACTCAGGCCCACCACTACCTGGATGGAGCCACCTGTCCTTTCAACCCCCACATCGGAATCACATGCGGGTACTCTACGAGCCGACCCGACTTTAGTCACCACCTGTATAGTATGTATATATGTATGTATATACCCGTGATCACCTCCCGAGTGATCACGGCCCGATAGTATAGCATGGCAGACGGATTAGAATGTAGGGCCACTGATGTAGTACTAGCAACCTATACTAAGCATGTAGGATTGCTGGTAAGGTATCAACAGTTGTAGCAATAATGACAGGCTATGCATCAGAATAGGATTAACGGAAAGCAGTAACATGCTACACTACTCTAATGCAAGCATTAGAGAGAGAATAGGCGATATCTGGTGATCAAAGGGGGGGGGGCTTGCCTGGTTGCTCTGGCAAGAAGGAGGGGTCATCGACACCGTAGTCGAACTGGGGTCGCCGGCAATCTCGGGGTCTACTGGAAAGAAGTAACGGAGGGGGAATACACTAAATAATAGAGCAATCAAAGTATCACAAAGCATAACAAGACAATACGCGGTGTTAGAGGTGACCTAACGTGGTACAAGGTGATACCGGTGAAGGGGGGAAACATCCGCGAAAATATCCCGAGTGTTTTGCGTTTTTGGACAGATGAATCGGAGGGGGAAAGTTATGTGTTTTCTATGCTAGGGATACGTGGCGGATGAACGGGCTGCGTATCCGGATTCGTCTCGTCGTTCTGAGCAACTTTCATGTAGAAAATATTTTCATCCGAGTTACGGTTTATTTTCTATGGATTTTTAAAGATTAAACCATTTCTGGATTTATTTATATTAACTGAAATGGAATTATGACATCACCAAGGTGTCAGCATGACATCAGCGGTCAACTGTGACTGTTGACCGGTCAAACTGACAGATGGGGCCCATTCGTCAATGACTACTAGCTAATTCACATTAGTTAGACTAATTAGCAGGTTAATTAATCATGGTCATTTAGTTTAACTAAATGATCAGGTTAATTAAGTACCATTAGTTTAATTAATTATTTAATTATTTTAATTACTATAAATATATTTTTATTGTTTTTTAAACTCCCTTTTTTATATAAAACAGGGGCATGGGGCCCGCTGGCAGTGGCACAAGGCCACCCCAGCGGGGCGGGTTAACGGGCGAAGCCCCTGGGGTCGGGCGCAGGCCCCGGGCGGGTGCTCGCCCAGCCGGGCCGGCGAGGCCATGGCCATGGCCGGTGGCGGCCCCGGGCGGGTGGTCGTCGGTGGGTGGATGCACGCGCGGGATGCGGCCGCAGGCGGCGAGCGCGGAACACAGCGGCCGGGTGAGCGGGGCCGCGGGCAGGACGACAAGCGCGGGGAGTGGCGAGGCAGCGAGCAGAGGCAACAGCAGGGCGGGCGCTGCACGTGGGCGAGCAGCAGGGGAGCAAGGCCGTGTAAGGGGCGCGCACGTGAGCTGCGGACGGCAGGCGAGCGTGTGCGCGTGCGGGCGGCTCGAGCGGCAGTAGCAGAAGCAGCGCAGCAGGAGCAGCAGCTATGGCTGCAAGCGCGCGCGAGGCAAGGCACCGAGCGCTGTGGGAAGGCTCGGCGGTCACGGCGCAGCAGAGGGAACCACGGCGGAGCACGGCAACAGGGTGGGAGCGGGGCAAGGAGGCATGGCCAGGGGGTAGCCATGGCGCGCGGATGCGGCCAGGGATGTCCGCGGCGGCCGGAATCTGGCGCTAGCAAATCCGGCGCTAGGAGGGGCGGTAAGAAGAACGGGTGTGCGCGTTGGCTTACTGGGAGCTCCAGAAGCACGGCACGGTGCTCGGACGCGAGTCACGAGGGGGCTGTGGCTTGCGGCAGCGAGGTAGTTGCGGTGGCCGGGGTCGGAGCTCGCGCGGGGGCCAATTAAACAAGCAATCGAGCGGCGAGGAGTGGGGTAACGGAGGAGATGCTCACTGTGGTGCTCGTGGGCGCGTCGGGGAAGCTGAGGAAGCTCGGGAGGCGGCGAATCGCGGCGAGGACCATGGTGGTGCAGACGGAAGAAGAGGACGATGGGGAGGCTTGGAGACGTCCTAGCTCAAGCACTTCGGCGTGGTGATGGAGATGACCATGGCAGAGCTCTCGGACGCCTCCTCGTGGCTCGGGGTGATCGGTGGCCGCGAGCTTTACCGGGGCACGTCCATGGCTGCGCTCGGACGCGCGAGGCAGAGAGCGAGGGTGAATCCGGGGAAGATCCAATCTAGGGTTCGAACGAGGGGGCGCAGGGGACCTTATCCAGTTCAAGGGAGGCGATTGGAAGGCGCGGGATGGCCAGCACATGGCCATCGCGGCCACGGGCGGCTGCTCGGCGTCCACCTCCCCTCTGTGAACAGAGGAGGAAGACAACAGTGGTGGTGGTGGGCTGGACTAATTGGGCCAGGCACTGTGCACTTGGCCCAGTGCACAGTGGTCGGTGTCCCTCATTGTTTTAATTTTCTTTTTATTTATCCTCTGACTTGTATTTTCTCCATGTTTTGCTTTTTAAATAAATACCAATTGAGTTTTGTTGAAAACAAAACTTGTCACATAAATCAAGAATTTTTTTGAAGAGGCCCACAAAGTTTCAACTCAATTGGTATTGTATAATTATTTGTGGAAAATGAAATAGCTATTTTATTTGCTATTGGACAACTTTATATTTTACTAGGGATTACCCGGTGAGTCAAATGATGTTGGTTTCAACCTGACAATCGATCAGGGGGATTTATATTAAAACCCGAACATTTTAGTTTTATAGTTTAAGGAAAATAATAACTTGACTTGTCTTTAAATTTTGAATTTGAACTTGGTTAGGATCAAAGTGACGTTTAGCAAATTAATTACGATGACATGGCATCATTAGTGGGTGATTACCGTAGCTTAATTATCCGGGCATCACAATTCTCCTCCACTACAAGAAATCTCGTCCCGAGATTTTAGAGGTGGGATAAGGGGGAAAGGTCTGGTTACGAAATTCTAATGAATCTTATCGGTCTTGGTTGCTCTTTTCGAAGAGGTCGATCCATAGCGTTGATGTCTTCATTCCCATGCATCACTATATCATGATGAAGTTGTCATCCTTTCTTCGGGAACTCCATCGTACTTACGAAAGAATAATGGGGTATTTCGGGAGAACGGACCTATACAAGGTTGTCTGTTTGGTAGATAACATCAGGGAAGGTGGCGGAAAGTAACTCTCGAATGCAAACTTAAGACAATATCGAGAGCAAGGTAAGTAGGTACCATGAGAAGTTTCGAGCGGGTAGGCAATCGTTCGATGCCTGAAACCAAGTGTGAAAGGGGTCTAGAGCAACGAGAATAAGTATTGCGTCCGCTACCAGATTAGATCACCTCTAGGAAGGTGGCTGGTGATCTTCATACGAAGCCAATCATGAGGAATAACTACGGAGATAGGGGTATACAGGAGAGTCAGGTTTTGATCCTGTGGAACTGTGGGTTATGGGCCCACCATGTGGGTTAAAAGTATAAAGGGCGGTAATGTCTTGCATGATCATGTAAGCAAGGCATGTCAGAGGATAGCCTGTCAATTATGTCGGCAACAACATCGGTACCAAGGGCGAGGGATGAAGAGAACCATTTTCCTGCTCGTTGAACGAGGCAGACTAGTAGGCAAAGTTCTCGTCCATCGGCGGTTACCGGAAAGTCATCAACAGTAGAAACAGGGTCTCACTGACAGAATTGTACACCGAGGTGTTTACATAAGCAGGAGAATATTACTGCTTAGATCATATAGACCTCAAGAAAGGTTAAACCAAACAATGGAAAGGAAAATATGATTATCAGATTAAATAGAACAATGGAAAGGAAAATTGTGTTTAAACACATATTCCAGGGGTATATCCTTCCCAAGGGAAAATAGGGCATGATATCCATGTGGGATATAATGTAGAAAACCCTTTAGGAAAGGGGAGAACTTTCATGACATTACCCATACAACGATGTTAGGATAATTGATGAAGAAAATGCAGCATGGTGCTTCAAATGTTCTTTTTGAAGTTCGGAGTACCACATACATGTTTCGAGATAGCATTGACAAGGTCTTCAAGCTAAGGTCAGACCTTGGATACACAAAGGATCCATCAGGAAAAACTTATAGAATAAGTCTCACAATTTCCTCATGGAAGCATGGATAACCTTACTGAAAAGGAAACTATAACAATAGGTCCTCCGACCAGGTGTGTTAGGCATGACATCATCTTACCGGGTCATATAAAGACCATGTTATAACTCTTGGAAATATGTTCCAACCATTATATCTGACCAAGATCCAGTTCTGATTGGCGTCAGGATATCACAGACTCGGGATGCATGAGACGAGAGGTGCAACCAAGTTGTCAAGATGACATTGTAAGATTCTCGGGAGTTGAACTGCGGGAGCGAGTTCCGAAACAAGAGTTCATCATTAAATCAAGGAGAGGTGAGGAGGTGGTTTATTGACTCAGCGACAATTCATTGAGATTCTCAACAGATGGATTTCCACTCTTATGTGAACGAGGAGATATCATTTGTCAGATCAAATGATATAAAGAGGTATGCTCAAGGAAAACATACATAGTTAAACATTGGTTGAAAGGTGCACCCGAAATATGGGCTGGGTTGCACGATCAATGTTAGAATGGTGACTCAATAACGAAACTATCGGCCATTCACTTTGAAACAATAGGGTTGCTAGAGATATTAAATTCTCACAATAGAGTTACATGGGGGGCAAGAAAGAATGGTGATGGCGAGAAGCATCACTACATCAAGAATTTCTTAAGAGGTGGTGAAATTCTCACGACATTGTTAACATAACAGATGGTAATACTCCAAGGTAAAGAACAAATGTTGGATAGAAGGATCTCAAGGTATAACACAAAACATGAACAAGTTTGTGTTGAACGGAAGGCAATAAAGTGGTCGATTATAACACAAATCATCGAGGGCAAGGATGGTATTTCCCATCATGAATTCAATTGATATCCTAGAAGGAGTCAAAATGTTGACGATGATCACGACATACTTGTCAAGGGGTTTCATGAGGCTATAATCGATCACCGATGACATCAAGCACAATGAAGGGTGAAGCGAAAGTTATCATAACCATGGGTATGAAACAAACTCGAAATCAAGTTTGCTATTCAAGGAGAAATGATATGACAAGGAAGATCGACGTAAGATTAGCTCACTGTCGAAATTTGTGCTTCGTGAAGAAGGACCAGGTAGCACAGTTAAAAATTAGCCCAATAATGGTATAGCCGATCAGGCTAGGAATGACGTGAAGGATTATTAAACTCATAAGTAATGAAAATTGATTAGGGTTATCGAACCAGAATGTGGAATCGGTTCACATATCGGTGTTCTCGGTTGACGACAACCTAGAACCCAGAAAAAAATGGAATCGGTAAGAAATAACAGTTGATGAAGAACCCATAAGAAGTTATGCAGTTCCATGACATTATCAAGATATCATAGTGTAATACTCGATGGTAGATCAAAGTAAAGGTTGGACAGGTGCAATGATCTGCACAAGACATGTACTTCAATGTGTCCGATAAATGGTATTAATGAGAAAATATGGTCGGAACCATGATTGCAAAGGACCAAAAATAGATACAGGACGAACTTATAACAAGGGGATTATTATCATTTACAAGAAGCTTCGATGATAAGTTCCACATCGGGTCCATGGGCATGAACGCAAAGGCTCAAGGTCGACTCCCACTTCTTCAATGCATAACCTTTCATTTTACTTCTTGCTTTTGATGAAGCTGTAGTGTAGAAATTTTATCTAGCAAAACACCAGGAGAGTATGACTCGTGAAAACTTTCGAGTTCAGACATAATAAGGAAGGCATAGGTTCAACCCGTCAGGGTATCGTGGAAACATATACCACAAGCTTCAATAGTAAATACCACCAGCTCGAAAAAAACAGAGCATGGTTGAGAAAGCAGAGGATAAAATTTACCAAAGGCTTTATATATCTGTGGGAAGGGTCACAAGGTTACTTGAATATGAAGGACGGCGTCGGACAAAATCCATCAAAGGATCTAGTGGTCCATACGGGATCTGATGTGAGCATCGGTACTCAACCAGAGGAAGAAAGAATGCAAGGAGATCAGATTATAGAAGCAACTGACTAACTCAAAGCTCAAATGCAAAGGAATTATGAATTCCAAGACAAGTGATTAGAAGCAATGCTCTAATTAGGGATGGATAAGTTGAATAGCCTTAGGGGTACAATCGATGGCAATTTGGTTGGTCGAGATCCAGCTCATTTTAAAATGACGTCTGAGCCGAAAGGATAATCCTAGGACTCGACTGATGATCATGAACGTTTGCAACCTATTGAATCAATGGACTCAAACATGATAGTGACCAAGGATACCAATAAGATTAGTATACTTATGGGGTTAACCATAATGCAAGCGAGCAAGAATTTCAAGAACAACTGGCAGTTGAGGATTTTCGAAAGATCAAATTGTGTTTCAAAAACCTTTGTGAAACACATGAGCAACTGGGGAGAAACAAATCCTTGGTGTGTGTGAGGATTAATTTGTGGGTGTATTCAGGTGACAACGAACCGCAAGGCAGTAGGCACAAGGATTCTCGGAACAACAACGAGTATTTCAGGGTATCTTGTAATAACAAGAGCAACTGGGGACTAAGGTAAGAATGGCAAGTGCATGTAGTTATCTATAAGTGTTGATGGTGGAAGGGAGTTACAAACGCAATGAGCACAAGTTCTCGGGATAACATCAGAGAGTATCTTCTGAATCTTCTGGTGCAGCAGGCGATCATCTGTAATAAGATGCTCTCCGGGTGAAAGTGATCATGAGATCCTAATGTTAGATTTAGCAAAATTCATTTAACCCGAAAATAAGAAAGATCAGAGTCACAGAGTATAGACGAGGAATAAAAGATCCTAATACCACCCAATGGCGATGTGGGCCCATGGGCCGCACAACCATGTTAGTAAAATAGTTTTCATCGACTAGACTCAACTTCGGCCAAGGAGTGTGGAAGGGGGATTCCTACAGGCAGTCGGCTCTGATACCAAATTGTGACGCCCCCGATTTAATCATACACTAATCATACACACAAACATGTACAATCAAGATCAGAGACTCACGGGAAGATATCACAACACAACTCTACAAATAAAATAAATCATACAAGCATCATATTACAAGCCAGGGGCCTCGAGGGCTCGAATACAAGAGCTCGATCATAGACGAGTAAGCGAAAGCAACAATATCTGAGTACAGACATAAGTTAAACATGTTTGCCTTAGGAAGGCTAGCACAAACTGGGATACAGATCAAAGGAGGCGCAGGCCTCCTGCCTGGGATCCTCCTAAACTACTCCTGGTCGTCACCAGTGGCCTGCACATAGTAGTAGGCACATCCCGAGTAGTAGTAGTTGTTGTCATCGACAGTGGCGTCTGGCTCCTGGACTCCATCGTCTGGTCGCAGCAATCGGGTATAGAAAGGGGGAAAAGGGGGAGCAAAGCAACCGTGAGTACTCATCCAAAGTACTCGCAAGCAAGGAGCTACACTACATATGTATGCATTGGTATCAAATGGAAAAGGGGTAGCATATGTGGACTGAACTGCAGAATGCCGGAATAAGAGGGGGATAGCTAGTCTTATCGAAGACTACGCTTCTAGTAACCTCCATCTTGCAGCAGAAGAAAAGAGTAGATGGTAAGTTCACCAAGTAACATCGCAATAGCATAATCCTAACCGATGATCCTCCCCTTGTCGCCCTGTGAGAGAGCGATCACCGGTTGTATCTGACACTTGTAAGGGTGTATTTTATTAAGTATCCGGTTCTAGTTGTCATAAGGTCAAGGTACAACTCCAAGTCGTCCTGTTACCGAAGATCACGGCTATTCGAATAGATTAACTTCCCTGTAGGGGTGCACCACATTTCCCAACACGCTCGATCCCGTTTGTCCGGACACACTTTCCTGGGTCATGCCCGACCTCAGAAGATCAACACGTCGCAGCCCTACATAGGCACAACAGAGAGGTTAGCACGCCGGTCTAAATCCTATGGCGCAGGGGTCTGGGCCCATCGCCCATTGCACACCTGCATGTTGCGAGGGCGGCCGGAGAGCAGACCTAGCAACCTCCATTACAAAGGAAGTTACGTTACGTGGTCCAACCCGGCGCGCGCAGCTCAGTCGCTGATGTCACGAAGGCTTTGGCTGATACCACGACGTCGAGTGCCCATAACTGTTCCCGCGTAGTTGGTTAGTGCGTATAGGCCAGTAGCCAGACTCAGATCAAATACCAAGATCTCGTTAAGCGTGTTATCTTGAAGTAACCGCGAACGCCGACCAGGGCCAGGCCCACCTCTCTCCTAGGTGGTCTCAACCTGCCATGTCGCTCCGCCACAGTGTAACTGTCAGGGGCCATCGGGAACTCAGGCCCACCACTACCTGGATGGAGCCACCTGTCCTTTCACCCCCCACATCAGAATCACATGCGGGTACTCTACGAGCCGACCCGACTTTAGTCACCACCTATATAGTATGTATATACCCATGATCACCTCCCGAGTGATCACGACCCGATAGTATAGCATGGCAGACGGACTAGAATGTAGGGCCACTGATGTAGTACTAGCAACCTATACTAAGCATGTAGGATTGCTGGTAAGGTATCAATAGTTGTAGCAACAATGACAGGCTATGCATCAGAATAGGATTAACAGAAAGCAGTAACATGCTACACTACTCTAATGCAAGCAGTAGAGAGAGAATAGGCGATATCTGGTGATCAAAGGGGGGGGGGCTTGCCTGGTTGCTCTGGCAAGGAGGGGTCATCGACACCGTAGTCGAACTGGGGTCGCCGGCAGTCTTGGGGTCTACCGGAAAGAAGTAACGGAGGGGGAATACAATAAATAATAGAGCAATCAAAGTATCACAAAGCATAACAAGACAATACACGGTGCTAGAGGTGACCTAACGAGGTACGAGTTGATACCGGTGAAGGGGGGGAACATCCGGAAAAATATCCCCGGTGTTTTGCGTGTTTGGACAGATGAATTGGAGGGGAAAAGTTACGTGTTCGCTATGCTAGGGATACGTGGCGGACAAACGGGCTGCGTATCCGGATTCGTCTCATCGTTCTGAGCAAATTTCATGTAGAAAACATTATCATCCGAGTTACGGTTTATTTTCTATGGATTTTTAAAGATTAAACCATTTCTGGATTTATTTATATGAACTAAAATGGAATTATGACATCAGCAAGGTGTCAGCATGACATCAGCAGTCAACTGTGACCGTTGACCGGTCAAACTGATAGATGGGGCCCATTCGACAATGACTACTAGCTAATTCACAGTAGTTAGACTAATTAGCAGGTGAATTAATCATGGTTAATTAGTTTAACTAAATGATTAGGTTAATTGAGTACCATTAGTTTACTTAATTATTTTAATTACTATTAATATATTTTTTATTTTTTTAAAAACTCCCTTTTTATATAAAACAGGGGCGTGGGCCCGCTGGCAGTGGCACAAGGCCACCCCAGCGGTGCGGGTTAACGGGCGAAGCCCCTGGGGTCGGGCGTAGGCCCCGGGCGGGCGCTCGCCCAGCCGGGCCGGCGAGGCCACGACCACGACCGGTGGCGGCCCCGGGCGGGTGGCCGTCGGTGGGTGGATGCACACGCGGGACGCGGCCGCTGGCGGCGAGCGCGGAACGCAGCGGCCGGGTGAGCGGGGCCGAGCGGGGCCGCGGGCAGGACGACAACCGCGGGGGGCAGCGAGCAGAGGCAGCAGCAGGGCGAGCGCTGCACGTGGGCGAGCAGCGGGGAGCGAGGCCGTGTTAGGGGCGCGCGCGCAAGCTGCGGACGGCAGGCGAGCGTGTGCGCGTGCGGGCGGCTCGAGCGGAAGTAGCAGAAGCAGCGCAGCAGGAGCAACAGCTATGGTTGCAAGCGCGCGCGAGGTAAGGCGCCGGGCGCTGTGGGGAGGCTCGGCAGTCACGCCGCAGCAGAGGGAACCAGGAGGAGCACGGCAGCAGGGTAGGAGCGGGGCAAGGAGGTATGTCCAGGGGGTAGCCATGGCGCGCGGATGCGGCCAAGGATGTCCGCGGCGCCCGGAATCCGGCGCTAGGAGGGGCGGTAAGAAGAATGGGTGCGCGCGTTGGCTTATTGGGAGCTCCAGAAGCACGGCGCGGTGCTCGGACGTGAGTCGCGAGGGGGTTGTGGCTTGCAGCGGCGAGGTAGTTGCGGTGGCCGGGGTCGGAGCTCACGCGGGGGCCAATTAAATGAGCAATCGAGTGGCGAGGAGTGGGGTAATGGAGGAGATGCTCACTGTGGTGCTCGTGGGCGCGTCGGGGAAGCCGGGGAAGCTCGGGAGGCGGCGAATCGCGGCGAGGACCGTGGTGGTGCAGACGAAAGAAGAGGACGATGGGGAGGCTTGGAGGCGTCCTAGCTCGAGCGCTTCGGCATGGTGATGGAGACGACCATGACAGAGCTCTCGGACGCCTCCTCGTGGCTCGGGGTGACCGGTGGCCGCGAGCTTTACCGGGGCGCGTCCATGGCGGCGCTCGGACGCGTGAGGCAGAGAGCGAGGGCGAATGCGGGGAAGATCCGATCTAGGGTTCGAATGACGGGGCGCAGGGGACCTTATCCAGTTCGAGGGCGGCGATTGGAAGGCGCGGGGTGGCCAGCACGTGGCCATCGCGGCCACGGGCGGCTGCTCGGCGTCCACCTCCCCTCTGTGAACAAAGGAGGGAGACAACAGTGGTGGTGGTGGGCTGGACTAATTGGGCCAGGCACTGTGCACTTGGCCCAGTGCACAGTGGCCGGTATCCCCCTTGTTTTAATTCTATTTTTTAATTTTCTTTTTATTTATTCTCTGACTTGTATTTTCTCCATGTTTTGCTTTTTAAATAAATACCAATTGAGTTTTGTTGAAAACAAAACTTGTCACATAAATCAAGAATTTTTTTGAAGAGGCCCACAAAGTTTCAACTCAATTGGTATTGTATAATTATTTGTGGAAAATGAAATGGCTATTTTATTTGCTGTTGGACAACTTTATATTTTACTAGGGATTACCCGGTGAGTCAAATGATGTTGGTTTCAACATGACAATCGATCAGGGGGATTTATATTAAAATCCGAACATTTTAGTTTTATAGTTTGAGGAAAATAATAACTTGACTTGTGTTTAAATTTTGAATTTGAACTCGGTTAGGATCTAAGTGACGTTTAGCAAATATATTACGATGACATGGCATCATTAGTGGGTGATTACCGTAGCTTAATTATCTGGGCATCACACTACATCAACTACGTTCTCATAACGCTTCCGCTTACAGTCTACGAGGGTACGTGGACGATACTCTTCCCTCTCGTTGCTATGCATCACCATGATCTTGCGTGTGCGTAGGAATGTTTTTTCAAATTACTACATTCTCGAACAACAGTTGTGTCTTGGTGAGTAGCCAAGGTTTGCAGAAGCCCTTGGATGAAAGTATTTGTTTCTCCCTGCACTTTGAAAGTTAATATCTCCAAGTCTTTCTTTAGCATCCTCAACCAGTCCAAGTGTGAAGCCACCTCACCATCAAATAACACCTTGTTTCTTTGCTTCCAGATGTTCCATGCTGATAGAATAGTTATTTATTTGGAGATAGGTTTCTGCCATGCTGCTATAGCCGTATCAAACATCACCTGGAGTTCTACATTCGTAGACCAATTGATTCCAATGATCTCCCAGCATATTTTGGTAAAATGGCAATCATAGAATAGGTGTTTGTTGGTTTCTAGATCAGTGGAGTCGCATAACCGGCAAGAATGGTCCTCCCCAATGTTGAAATGTCTCCTTAGTAGTAGATCTCTCATGTTGACCCGGTCCATCAACATGAGCCAGAGGCAAAAACTTTGTGTCTCATGATGCACTTTGATTTCCATATTGAGGTAATATATCATGGTGCAGCTACATTTTGGAAAAGGAATCTCTAGAACTTTTTTGGTCTGTAGTGTTCATCCCCCCAACTAAAAATCCATTCGTCAGTGCCCATGTAGTCAAGTGTCATGGCATTGATCACTGGCATGATATCATCCAGTTTTGTTCTTGCTTCCATTGATAAAGGCAGCTGGAAAAGAGCTGCGGGGTCTGGGCTGGAGTGAAATTGAGCCAAGGACAAATCTTCATTTTGGACGTAAGAAATGAAGGAAATATGCCCTAGAGGCAATAATAAAGTTGTTATTTATATTTCCTTATATCATGATAAATGTTTATTATTCATGCTAGAATTGTACTAATCGGAAACTTAGTACATGTGTGAATACATAGACAAACAAAGTGCCCCTAGTATGCCTCTACTTGACTAGCTCGGTAATTAAAGATGGTTAAGTTTCCTAGCCATAGACATGTGTTGTCATTTGATGAACCGGATCACATCATTAGAGAATGATGTGATGTACAAGACCCATCTGTTAGCTTAGCACTATGATAGTTTAGTTTATTGCTATTGCTTTCTTCATGACTTATACATGTTCCTCAGACTATGAGATTATGCAACTCCCGAATATCGGAGGAACACCTTGTGTGCTATCAAACGTCACAACGTAACTGGGTGATTATAAAGATGCTCTACAGGTGTCTCTGATGGTGTTTGTTGAGTTGGCATAGATCGAGATTAGGATTTGTCACTCCGTGTATCGGAGAGGTATCTCTGGGCCCTCTCGGTAATGCACATCACTATAAGCCTTGCAAGCAATGAGACTAATGAGTTAGTTGCGGGATGATGCATTATGAAACGAGTAAAGAGACTTGCCAGTAACGAGATTGAACTAGGTATGATGATACCGACGATCGAATCTTAGGAAAGTAACATACCGATGACAAAGGGAACAACGTATGTTTTATGCGGTTTGACCGATAAAGATCTTCGTAGAATATGTAGGAACCAATATGCGCATCCAGGTTCCGCTATTGGTTATTGACCGGAGATGTGTCTCGGTCATGTCTACATAGTTCTCGAACCCGTAGGGTCCGCACGCTTAACGTTCGATGACAATATGTATTATGAGTTATGTGATTTGATGTACTGAAGGTTGTTCGGAGTCCCAAATGAGATCACGGACATGACAAGGAGTCTTGAAATGGTTGAGACATAAAGATTGATATATTGGAAGGTTACATTCGGACACCAGAATGGTTTGGGTCATTTCGGATAAGTTTCGGAGTATCGGGGGTTACCGGGACCCCCTCCGGGAAGTTATTGGGCCTTGTGGTGGAAGAGAGGAGGTAGGCCAAAAGGTGGCACGCGCCCCCCCTATCCAAAACCGAATTGTACTAGGGCTAGGGGGGCCGGCCCCCTGATACGTCCATTTTGCATCGTGCTTTTATATCGATATGTATTGCATTATGGGTTGTTATTACACACTATGTCACAATACTTATGCCTATTCTCTCTTATTTTACAAGGTTTACATAAAGAGGGAGAATGCCGGCAGCTGGGTTCTGGGCTGGAAAAGGAGCAAATATTAGAGACCTATTCTGCACAGCTCCAAAAGTCCCGAAACTTCATGGAAGACGTTTTCAGAATATATAAAAAATACTGAGCACAAGAAGTTCACCAGGGGGGCCACACCCTGCCCACGAGGGTGGGGGTGCGCCCTACCCCCCTGGGCGTGCCCCCCTACCTCGTGGCCCTCCTGGTGGCCCTCCGATGGCCATCTTCTTCTGTATGGAGTCTTTCGATGAGGAAAATAATCATAAGCCATCTTCTCGGACGAAACTCCGCCGCCACGAGGCAGAACCTTGGTGGATCCAATCTAGGGCTCCTGCAGAGCTGTTCTGCCGGGGAAACTTCCCTCTGGGAGGGGGAAATCATCGTCATCATCATCACCAACGCTCCTCTCATCGGGAGAGGGCAATCTCCATCAACATCTTCACCAGCACCATCTCCTCTCAATACCCTAGTTCATCTCTTGTATCCAATTCTTGTCTCCAAGTCCGGGATTGGTACTAGTAGGTTGCTAGTAGTGTTAATTACTCCTTGTAGTTGATGCTAGTTGGTTTATTTGGTGGAAGATCATATGTTCAGATCCTATATGCATATTAATACCCCTCTAATTATGAACATGATTATGCTTTGTGAGTAGTTATGTTTGTTCCTGAGGACATGGGAGAAGTCTTGCTATTAGTAGTCATGTGAATTTGGTATTCGTTCGATATTTTGATGAAATGTATGTTGTCTCTCCTCTAGTGGTGTTATGTGAACATCGACTACATGACACTTCACCATTATTTGGGCCTAGAGGAAGGCATTGGGAAGTAATAAGTAGATGATGGGTTGCTAGAGTAACAGAAGCTTAAACCCTAGTTTATGCGTTGCTTCGTAAGGGGCTGATTTGGATCCATATGTTTCATGCTATGGTTAGGTTTACCTTAATACTTTTGTTGTAGTTGCGGATGCTTGCAATAGAGGTTAATCATAAGTGGGATGCTTGTCCAAGTAAGGACAGTACCCAAGCACCGGTCCACCCACATACCAAATTATCAAAGTACCAAACGCGAATCATATGAACGTGATGAAAACTAGCTTGACGATATTCCCATGTGTCCTCGGAAGCGCTTTTCTCTATATAAGAGTTTGTCCAGGCTTGTCCTTTGCTACAAAAAGGATTGGGCCACCTTGCTGCACTTTAATTACTTTTGTTACTTGTTGCTCGTTACAAATTATCCTATCACAAAACTATCTGTTACCACTTATTTCAGTACTTGCAGAGAATACCTTGCTGGAAACCGCTTATCATTTCCTTGTGCTCCTCGTTGGGTTTGACACTCTTACTTATCGAAAGGACTACGATAGATCCCCTATACTTGTGGGTCATCAAGACTCTTTTCTGGCGCCGTTGTCGGGGAGTGAAGCGCCTTTGGTAGGTGGAATTTGGTAAGGAAAATTTATATAGTGTGCTGAAATTTACTGTCACTTGTTACTATGGAAAGTAATCCTCTGAGGGGCTTGTTTGGGGTATCTTCACCCCGACCAATAGAGCAAAGAGTTGATCCTCAACCTACTGAAAATGAAAATGTCTGCTTTGAAATCCCTTCGGGTATGATAGAAAAACTGCTAGCCAATCCTTTTGCAAGAGACGGAACAACGCATCGTGATGAGCACCTAATATATGTGGATGAAGTTTGTGGATTATTTAAGCTTGCAGGTGTACCCGGAGATGTTATTAAGAAGAAGGTCTTCCCTTTATCTTTGAAGGAAGATGCATTGACATGGTATAGGCTATGTGATGATACGGGGTCATGGAACTACAAACGATTGAAATTGGAATTTCATCAGAAGTTTTATCCTATGCATCTTGTTCATCGTGATCGCAATTATATATATAATTTTTGGCCTCGCGAAGGAGAAAGCATTGCTCAAGCTTGGGGGAGGCTTAAATCAATGTTATATTCATGCCCCAATCATGAGCTCTCAAGAGAAATGATTATTCAAAATTTATATGCTTGGCTTTCTGATAACAATCACACCATGCTCGATACTTCTTGTGTTGGCTCTTTTATGACGAACACTATTGAATTCAAATGGGATTTATTGGAAAGAATTAAACGCAACTCTGAAGATTGGGACCTCGACGAAGGTAAGGAGTCAGGTATGACACCTAAGTTTGATTGTGTTAAATCTTTTATGGATACCGATGTTTTCCGTAAATTTAGCACTAAATATGGACTTGACTCTGAGATAGTAGCTTCTTTCTGTGAATCTTTTGCTACTTATGTTGATCTCCCCAAGGAGAAGTGGTTTAAATATCATCCTCCCATATAAGTAAAAGTAGTTGCACCTATTAAAGTTGAAGAAAAGACTATCACTTATAATGATCCTATTATTCCTACTTCTTATGTTGTGAAACCACCTTTCCCTGTTAGGATAAAGGATCATGCTAAAGCTTCAACTGTGGTTCGTAAAAGCAATATTAGAACACATACACCTCCTGAGAAAGTTAAAGTTGAACCTAATATTGCTATTGTTAAAGATCTCTTGGCTGATAATATTGATGGGCATGTTATTTATTTCTGTGATGAAACTGCTAGAAGTGCTAAACCTTGTGCTAAAGATAAACCTAGACCAGTGGTAGGCATGCCTGTTATTTCTGTTAAAATAGGAGATCATTGTTATCATGGCTTATGTGATATGGGTGCCAGTGCTAGTGCAATACCTATTGGCCTATATAGAGAAATTATGCATGATATTGCACCTGTTGAGTTAGAAGAGATTGATGTCACAATTAAACTTGCCAATGGAGATACTATTTCACCAACGAGAATTGTTAGAGATGTTGAAGTCTTGTGTGGGAAAACTAAATATCCTGCTGATTTTCTTGTTCATGGTTCCCCACAAGATAGCTTTTGTCCCATTATATTTGGTAGACCCTTCTTAAACACGGTTAATGCTAAGATAGATTACAAAAAGGATGTTGTTATTATCGGTTTAGATGATATGTCTCATGAATTTAATTTCTCTAAATTTCGTAGACAACACCGTGAAGAATAATTACCTAGTAAGGATGAAATTATTGGTCTTGCTTCTATTGCCGTACCTCCTAGTGATCCTTTAGAACAATATTTGCTAGACCATGAAAATGATATGTTTATGAATGAAAGAAGGGAAATAGATGAAGTACTCTTTAAACAGGAACCCATTCTAGCACACAATTTGCCTGTTGAAATCCTAGGGGATCCTCCTCCACCCAAGGGTGATCCCGTGTATGAGCTTAAACCGTTGCCTGATACTCTTAAATATGCTTATCTTGATGAGAAAAAGATATATCCTATTATTATTAGTGCTAACCTTTCAGAGCATGAGGAAGAGATATTATTGAAAACTCTGAAGAAGCACCGTGCTGCTATTGGGTATACTCTTGATGATCTTAAGGGCATTAGTCCCACTCTATGTCAACATAAAATAAATTTGGAAGAAGATGCTAAACCAGTTCGTGATGATCAACGACAGCTGAATCCTAAAATGAAAGAAGTGGTAAGAAAGAAAATACTAAAGTTCCTTGAGGTAGGTATAATCTATCCCGTTGCTGATAGTCAGTGGGTAAGTCCTATCCATTGTGTCCCTAAGAAGGGAGGTATTACTGTCGTTCCTAATGATAAAGATGAATTGATTCCTCAAAGAATTATTACATGTTATAGGATGGTAATTGATTTCCGCAAATTAAATAAGGCCACTAAAAAGGATCATTAACCCTTACCTTTTATCGATCAAATGCTAGAAAGATTATCCAAACATACACATTTTTGCTTTCTAGATGGTTATTCTGGTTTCTCTCAAATACCTGTGTTAGCCAAGGATCAATCAAAGACTACTTTTACTTGCCCTTTTGGTACTTTTGCTTATAGACGTATGCCTTTTGGTTTATGTAATGCACCTGCTACCTTTCAAAGATGCATGATGGCTATATTCTCTGACTTTTGTGAAAAGATTTGTGAGGTTTTCATGGACGATTTCTCCGTCTATGGATCTTCTTTTGATGATTGTTGAGCAACCTTGATCGAGTTTTGCAGAGATGTGAAGAAACTAATCTTGTCTTGAATTGGGAAAAGTGCCACTTTATGGTTAATGAAGGTATTGTCTTGGGGCATAAAGTTTCTGAAAGAGGTATTGAAGTTGATAAAGCCAAGGTTGATGCTATTGAAAAGATGTCATGCCCCAAGGACATCAAAGGTATAAGAAGTTTCCTTGGTCACGCCAGGTTTTATAGGAGGTTCATTAAGGACTTCTCAAAAATTTCTCGGCCTCTGACTAATTTATTACAAAAAGATATACCATTTGTCTTTGATGATGATTGCGTAGAAGCATTTGAAATACTTAAGAAAGCATTGATCTCTGCACCTATTGTTCAGCCACCTGATTGGAATTTACCCTTTGAAATTATGTGTGATGCTAGTGATTATGCTGTAGGTGCTGTTCTAGGGCAAAAAGTTGATAATAAATTAAACGTTATTCAATATGCTAGTAAAACCCTAGACAATGCTCAAAGAAATTATGCTACTACTGAAAAAGAATTCTTAGCAGTTGTATTTGCTTGTGATAAGTTCAGACCTTATATTTGTTGACGCTCAAAAGTGGCACGATCATAAAGCAGCATGCCGGGGCGAAAACCTTGCCGGGGTAAAATCTTGCCGGTGTGAAAGCTTGCCGGTGTGAAGGCTTGCCGGCGTGGAAAGCTTGCCGGCACAGAAAGATCGCCGGTGTGGAAGCTTGCCGGTGTGAAATCTTGCCGGGGGAGAAACCTTGTCAGGGAGGAACCCTTGCCGGAGTACAAACCTTGTCGGAGTGAAATCTTGCCGGTGTGAAAGCTTGCCGGGTAGAAACATTGCCGGTGTGGAAAGCTTACTCAGATGGAAAACTTGCCGGGTTGGAGGCTGTGATAGTCAATCGAATGAGAAGTTGAAGATGGGCCCAAAGGTTATTCAGATGATCTCAGATGGAAAAATGATCTACAGGGGTTGTCTTCGTATCGTCGAAACGATCGATTTTGATATAAAAATCGTTCAAATCCTAGTTCGTATGCAAAAGTTAGAGCAATGGAGTGCAGCCCTGTCACGAGGCGAGATGTGGCGCGCCCCACCACACACATGTCTGACGGGTAGCGCGAGGAAATAGCCTGTGTTGCGAGACCTATCTGACCCTCAAGATGATCTCTGATCAAAAAACCTTCAACATGAAAGTTGTTCGTCTCATCGAAACAGTCAAGATTGCTTTTGGGCTTGTTTTCATCCGAGATCGTTTACCACCACAAAATTGACCCACAAGGTGCAGCCAGTTTAAACCGAACAGTTTTGGAAAGTTCGGATAAAACCAGTCCGAATTTGACTAGGGTTTTGGACGTGAATTGATGTAATTTTCTTGTAAGGAAAGTCTAGATAAATCCTTTGCTGTTACGGGAAGTCCAGCCGCCTCTTTTATATGTTGGGGGTGACGGCCGATTGAAACAACACCAATCGAACCAATCAATCTACTACTTTTTCGTGTTCATCTACTTTTTATCTCCCCCTTGTATCTTTCTTCTCGTTCTTCGCTAGTTCTTCATGCTGGAGGGCTGCGGATCCACGAGGCTCTAGGGGCGAGCGAATCGACCTGGAGCAGCCCATAGCCGCCGCGAGCCCTGACGGGGTCGCCGGCTGTCCTGCGTATCGCGCTGCCGGTCGGATCTCCTTCGACGTGAGCTGCGGTGCATCACCCTCGGCGTTGGAGGTACACGGTGACGTGTTCGTGTGTGAACACACTTTTTGGCGACTCCGCTGGGGACAAAGCTTTGAACAGTCTCCAGCCTGTTCTTGCTACGAGGAGAGCGTCATCAAGCGGTTGTAATCTACAACGGTAAAATGTATCATCAATCTCCTTGCGTAGATGCAAATAGCCATTATGTTGATGTTGGTAGATCTTTCAACGGACATGTGATGTCGGCCAGCCCTAATGAGCAAAGGCCGACTAGTTATTCCATTGGAGAAACTTGGAATTTACAGAATCGTGACATGCAACTTATGAATCTGAACTTTCGTGCATCGGCAACATCTTTCAATATGCCGGTGAACAACACGATTTGTTCGAGTGATCAATATAGGACACCTCATGTAAAGGAGGGCATCTCAAAGTTTTATCCATCGGCAGCCGACTCGCAATATGCTGGTTCATCCCCAAACATGCCGATGAATGGGGGAATCGGCCATGCTTCTGTTGGCTATTTGGCCGGTTATCCTCAAACATCATATACTACACCTCATCATATTAATTGTTCAGTGGCGTATGAAACTAAAAATATTCATGACTTGGCTCACCTTCACGGTCATGGCCGGGTGAATGGAGATTCTATAGGAGCATACGTGCCTAATATTGCAGGAGATGAGGTGGCTCTGGCTGCATTAAAATTTTTAGCCCAAAATAAGAAGATTAGTGCTATTTGCCTTGAGCAACACGACAAGGGATTGGTTCTTGATTATGAGGCAATAAGATCTAGGGTTTTGAAAGAAGACCAAGTGTTGCCGGTTGATCAAATTTTCGAGAGAAAATATTCAACAACGATGCACATGCCTTCACCTATCATTGCAGCATGTTATACACCCCCTATACAAGCGCAAAATTTCGGCAACATCAATTCATTGCCGAAAGATCCTAAAAGTATTGGGGGCAAGCCGATCCAAGCAGGGTTGAGTTTAAAGAAAAATATCTGGCCCAAGTGGACAAGATCAAGCCAAAGCTCACGAGGAATAGAGTCAACGAATTTACTACACCTACCCTTGAGGAATTACCAGCAGAATATCGACAGGCCTACGAAGCACTCAAGAAGAAGCGTGGAGAGGGATATTTGCAAGAATACGTCAAGTGCCTTCCTCCATGTAGCAACCATGTTGGCCCTTCTACACTGTTGAGGCAAGATAAAAAAGAAGCTTTGCAAGCAAACCAGCAAAAAAGGATTCACTCGGCTAATACGGTGGATTCGGTTGAAACCGGATTGAGCAACGGGATGTTTAAGGCCGAGTGCGTTGCATCGTGCCGGCCGAGTGCATCGTTCCAGACGAGTGCATCACCAGCTAAAGCCGAGTGCATCAAGCCAACTATTGCCTCGTGTACCAAAATAGAAGATGCAAGCTTGGCTGAGCAAAGGAACGAGAAACGCAACAAATTGGTTGTGCTCAATTTTTCTGGATGTAAGGGAGCTTACATGCTACCTTATGAGTTTCGTGCTAAAGATATTGATGAGCATCAAGAACACAGTAATATGGCTGAACACAGTTCAGTTAACGATGAACATCAAGACCAAGAAAATGCGGCCGAGCAAAGTTCAACTGACAAAGAGCGTCCGAGTGAAATCCACTCGGGCAATCCGACTGAAATATACTCGGGCAATCTGAGTGATGAGGCACCAGATCCAGAAAAAGAGGAAGAGGCGTTGGAGAATTATTCAGAAGTGGAGCAATGTATTGTTCCAGTGGTGCAACCATCTTCTCCTTCCAACGTCTTCACAAAGGTACACCTAGCAGATAGTTTACTCAATTTTCGATTCGGTCAAAATCATATTGTTGATGCACCTATTAGTAAGATTCTAATTAATTTTTAAAGACCAATTGAAATGACTAATCTATTTGTTAGGAAGGATCTTGTCACTAATCATGATAGTCAACACATGGTATCATTCATAGAGGCTAATAGTGACAACTTATCAAAACCAAAGTTGTTCTTGTCATGCCAACTGAACTTTGTATTCATATGGACAACTTTGTTTGTTTCATGCCTGGCTAACATTTGGACTCGTATGAGACGTATATTCTGTAATTATTTTGTTGCAGAAACATAAAGCCAGGTCCAAAGTCCTTCGAAGCCGATTCAAAAGCATCAAAAAAAGAGGATGAAAATCAATGCATAGCCGAGTCGGATGACGCTAAGCCAGCACTGCTCGGCTGTTTTGTTTCAGAGCTAGTATCACAATATCAGTTAATGGACGAAAAGTGTACCTTCAGTTCGGGCATAGTTGATCACATCGTTGGTGCATCATCGACTAATCATATTATAATTGATCATGATGTCGAGCCATCAGGACAAGAACAAATGCAATGTTTGTTTGAAGAGAATATCAAAGACAACAACGTGATTCATCAAGCCGCACAATCGAGACAATTGAAGTTTGTTGAGGCACGATCATATGACCAGTCGGATCAGATTGGTTTTGATGGCGATCAAATGTTGACTTGGCTATCTCAAGCCGATTCACCTAAAGGTCAACAGGTACACACCAATGATGATGGGGTCAAGTCTTCGAGCAAGGATATGATTAAAAAGTGCATCAACAACAATCTTGAAGATGGGAATTCCATCAAAGCTACAATGGAGACATCTAGCACTGGGGGGCAACAAGAAAATTCAAGGACCGATGCACGCACAGTTAAAGAAAGCAAAGGCAATGGTAAGCACAAAGGTAAAAAGCCGAAAGTCACTTTCGTGCAGTTATTAGAAAAATATCAGAAGATAAGTGAGGCAAAGAGTGCTTATCGGCCGAGTGAAACAAAAGCATCGAAGTCACCCCTAAGGCATAAATTTGAAGACTTGGATTGGCAAAGGAAGACGTTGAGCAAGCAGACTTCATATCCTGCTTTTGGGCCGCCAATGCCAATGTCGTGGATGCCTCCCTATGCTCATGTAAATCCATATCCATCATGGGGCACGTATGATACAAGGGCAAATTATCCATCTTATTTTAGATCATCTCGCCAACATTATGCAGCTCCAAAAAGATCAACATTTGATGAACGATCACACATCAAAGACCGTTTCAATCATAAGGAATCGGTCCGGAGCTCAAGGAACAAGAAAGAGGTGGTCAAGCAAGTGTACCAGGTCAAGAAAGATGGTCGTAAGTGTGCTACTTCAGATTTGATCTCAAATAATAAAGAGCCAATTAAAGTGTTGACATTGGCTACAAAAGGCAATGAGATGAAGCAACCAATTATTGAGAGTCAAAGTGCCAAATCTGAAGAAAAGAAGTTGAGAGTGCACAAGGTCAAAAAGGAATTGCCATTGGTCAAAACAGAATCACAGTCGAGATGCCCACTCGGCTTATCGTATTGGCAAAAGAGGGAATTACACAGACTTGGTGCATAAGAACTTGAAGAAAGGAACATGGCATGGGTTCCCAAAGGAAGTGCTCAAAATAAGAATTATGTGCATGCCTCCATTACAAGAAGTGCGGCAAAAGTGAAGAAGGAAAAGAGTAAAAACTATGAAGGACCAAGCCGAAGGTTTCAACATCTTTGGTCTACACATTATCCATATTCTTCAACTATGCCGTTAACGCCTATGCCATGGAATTCGTCATCAGGTATGATTGGTAACCCTCAATGGGCTTATTTTAATCCATGGATGCAATATAATTTCTTGCGTCATGAAAGGGTATTACCAAGTCACTATACATTTGATTAGCTACAAGTTTGTTGCTGATCCAAAGGGCCGAAATACTTGATTTTTCATTTCATTTGTTTATTTCGGCTATATGTGCTTTGAATGAAGTTTACATGGTAATGGACGATGATATTTATCTATCGTCCTAAGAGTATGTCAATGCATGGCCGGTGTAGTATTCTAATATCGTCCTTAGTTTGATTGGAGAGCGAGACAAGGTACGTGCTCATGAAAATTTATATGTATGCCTATATTATGATTGAATGGAGTTGAGACATCATGACCGATGTCATTGAATATATGCTGCATAGACCAATTTATAGCTGCAGAATTGGTTGGTGGGCTTATACTTTGTTTGGATATGATTTGGCTTATGCATCTTTGAGATCTATAAGAGGCCAAATCATAGTTGATTTTGTTACTGAACATCGGATTAGTGTCATGCATAATATTAATATTAGCCTTGTCTCTCTAGTACTATGGAGATTATGTTTTGATGGTTCAATTCATAGCAATGGCCAAAGTGTTGGTGTTGTTTATATATTTCTTTATGGTACTACTTTTTTGAAGCCTCGTGCCGCTTAGGATATTTTTATGCACGATTAATCAAGGCCTAATATGCATTGTTATTCGGATTGACTCTTTTACTTGCTATAGGTGCTATACATATTGAGGCTTTTGGTGATTCATTATGAGTAGTGCAACAAATATCCAAGGGTTATCAATGTGTTTTGACGAATCACTTATAGTTTATCTTGGGTTATGTCTAGATGAAGAATTTACCTTGGGTTGCATTAAAATTGTTCATATATTTAGACATGACAATTGGAGAGAGTTGGCATAGCAAGCATCCGGCTACCATGTCCATCATGTTGTATTGCATTTCTCTCAATAGCCGATGCTTAGTCTCGTCAACATAGGTAAGGACGAACCGAAGTCCACAACTTCGGTCACTAATGAATTTTTTATGCACGCGAAAGTAAGGATTGGAGAAAGTTTATTGTTGATTGTCTATAAAATCCTAGCAAAAGGGTGAACAATATGGTTCGGAGGATGGCATGGAGATACATATCTATGGAACTTTATCACCGGATTGTTAATGAAGCTGAGAAGGTTTCACCCAAGTTTGCATCAGAAAGTTCACACAAGACATGGCCGATATATACTTATCGTCCTAAGAACATATAAATGGCCGATGGAGTGTTGACATCGTCCTTAGAACAAACTTGGTACAAGTATTTTTCGGCACGCTAGCTTTACCGAAAAACAGGGGGGCATGTGTTGACGCTCAAAAGTGGCACGATCATAAAGCAGCATGCCGGGGCAAAAACCTTGCCGGGGTAAAATCTTGCCGGTGTGAAAGCTTGCCGGTGTGAAGGCTTGCCAGCATGGAAAGCTTGCCGGCACAGAAAGATCGCCGGTATGGAAGCTTGCCGGTGTGAAATCTTGCCGGGGGAGAAACCTTGTTAGGGAGGAACCCTTGCCAGAGTACAAACCTTGCCGGAGTGAAACCTTGCCGGTGTGGAAGCTTGCCGGTGTGAAATCTTGCCGGGGGAGAAACCTTGTCAGGGAGGAACCCTTGACAGAGTGAAACCTTGCCGGTGTGAAAGCTTGCCGGGTAGAAACATTGCCGGTGTGGAAAGCTTACTCGGATGGAAAACTTGCCGGGTTGGAGGCTGTGATAGTCAACCGAACAAGAAGTTGAAGATGGGCTCAAAAGGTTATTCAGATGATCTCGGATGGAAAAATGATCTACACGGGTTGTCTTCGTCTCGTCGAAACGATCGATTTTGATATAAAAATCGTTCAAATCCGAGTTCGTATGCAAAAGTTAGAGCAATCGGAGTGCAGCCCTGTCACGAGGCGAGATGTGGCGCGCCCCACCACACACATGTCTGACGGGTAGCGCGAGAAAATAGCCTGTGTTGCGAGACCGATCTGACCCTCAAGATGATCTCTGATCAAAAAACCTTCAACATGAAAGTTGTTCGTCTCGTCGAAACAGTCAAGATTACTTTTGGGCTTGTTTTCATCCGAGATCGTTTACCACCGCAAAAAAGACCCGCAAGGTGCAGCCAGTTTAAACCGAACAGTTTTGGAAAGTTCGGATAAAACCAGTCCGAATTTGACTAGGGTTTTGGACGTGAATTGATGTAATTTTCTTGTAAGGAAAGCCTAGATAAATCCTTTGCTTGTACAGGAAGTCCAGCCACCTCTTATATATGTTGGGGGTGACGGCCGATTGAAACAACACCAATCGAACCAATCAATCTACTACTTTTTCGTGTTCATCTACTTTTTATCTCCCCCCTGTATCTTTCTTCTCATTCTTCGCTAGTTCTTCATGCTGGAGGGTTGCGGATCCACGAGGCTCTAGGGGTGAGCAAATCGACCTGGAGCAGCCCATAGCCGCCGCGAGCCCTGACGGGGTCCCTCCCGGGCAAGCGGGGCTTCGGGTCTACAAAAGCGTCCGCCGACTGTCCTGCGTATCGCGCTGCCGGTCGGATCTCCTTCGACGTGAGCTGCGGTGCATCACTCTCGGTGTTGGAGGTACACGGTGACGTGTTCGTGTGCGAATAATATTGTTGATTCTAAAGTAACTATTCACACTGATCATGCTGCTATTAAATATCTTATGGAAAAGAAAGATGCTAAACTATACTTATTAGACGGGTTCTCTTGCTACAAGAATTTGATTTACATATTGTTGATAGGAAGGGAGCTGAGAACCCGTTGCAGACAACTTGTCTAGGTTAGAAAATGTGCTTGATGACCCACTACCTATTGATGATAGCTTTCCTGATGAGCAATTAAATGTCATAAATGCTTCTCATACTGCTCCATGGTATGCTGATTATGCTAATTACATTGTTGCCAAATTCATACCACCTAGTTTCACATACCAGCAAAAGAAAAAGTTCTTCTATGATTTGAGACATTACTTTTGGGATGACCCACATCTTTATAAAGAAGGAGTATATGGTGTTATTAGACGTTGTGTCCCTGAGCATGAACAGGAACAGATCCTACGCAAGTGTACTCCGAAGCTTATGGAGGACACCATGCTGGAGATAGAACTGCACATAGAGTATTGCAATCTGGTTTTTATTGCCCTACTCTCTTCAAAGATGCCCGTAAGTTTGTCTTATATTGTGATGAATGTCAAAGAATTGGTAATATTAGTAGACGTCAAGAAATGCCTATGAACTATTCACTCGTTATTGAACCATTTGATGTTTGGGGCTTTGACTATATGGGACCTTTCCTGCCTCTAATGGTTATACACATATTTTAGTTGCTGTTGATTATGTTACTAAGTGGGTAGAAGCTATTCCAACTAGTAGTGCTGATCATAACACTTCTATTAAAATGCTTAAAGAAGTTATTTTTCCAAGATTTGGAGTCCCTAGATATTTAATGACTGATGGTGGTCCACATTTTATTCATGGTGCTTTCCGTAAAATGCTTGCTAAGTATGATGTTAATCATAGAATTGCATCTCCTTATCACCCTCAGCCTAGTGATCAAGTAGAATTGAGTAATAGAGAGCTCAAATTAATTTTGCAAAAGACTGTCAATAGGTCTAGAAAGAATTGGTCGAAGAAACTTGATGATGCATTATGGGCCTATAGAACTGCATATAAAAATCCTATGGGTATGTCTCCGTATAAAATGGTTTATGGAAAAGCATGTCACTTACCTCTTGAACTAGAACACAAGGCATATTGGGCTATTAAGGAGCTCAATTATGATTTTAAACTTGCCGGTGAGAAGAGGTTATTTGATATTATCTCACTCGATGAATGGAGAACCCAAGCCTACGAATATGCCAAGTTGTTTAAAGAAAAATTTAAAAGATGGCATGATAAAAGGATACAAAAGCGTGAGTTTAATGTAGGTGATTATGTATTGCTATGCAACTCTCGTTTAAGATTTTTTGCAGGAAAACTTCTCTCTAAATGGGAAGGTCCTTACGTTATCGAGGAGGTTTATCGTTCCAGTGCCATAAAAATCAACAACTTCGAAGGCACAAATCCGAAGGTGGTGAACGGTCAAAGAATCAAACATTATATCTAACGTAATCCCATAAATGTTGAAACCAATGTTATTGAAACCGTATCCCCGGAGGAATACATAAGGGACACTTTCCGGAACGTTTCAGACTCCGAAAAGGAATAGGTATGTGGTACGGTAAGTAACCCGACTCCAAAACAGTTTTTAAGGCAATATTTCTCCGTTTTGGAATATTTAGAAAAATAGAAAAATAAGAAGCAGTCCGGGAAGGACACGAGGCCTCCACGAGGGTGGAGGGCGCGCCCTACCCTACTGGGCCCGCTGATGAAGCTATATACCTAGGGTAGGGTCATGGACCTGTCCCAACTACCCTACCCAAGGACATCTCTAGAAGAAATCACCTTTCAATCGGCTTGGAGGTGTTCCACTCGACAGACTCGAAGACACTCGACCAAGAAGCAATCACTCGACCAAGACCCAACCACTTGACGGCCAGGAGACCTAAAGGCGCTCCGCACGCTAACGGTCGGTATTAAGTAGCTTTTATGGTCATCATAGCACTTTATTAGGGGCGTTACCAGTAACGCCCGACCTTAATGCATTTAAAACCCTGCACAACTGAGGGCCGGAGGGGTCCGGCAAACTCTATATAAGCCACCCCCCTCCTCAGTGTAAAGGGTTCGCACCCCTGTAATTCATACACGCATAATCCAGTCGACCGCCTCCGGGCTCCGAAACGTAGGGCTATTACTTCCTCCGAGAAGGGCCTGAACTCGTAAACCTCGTGTGCTTACAACTTCTCCATAGCTAATATCTTGCCTCTCCGTACTTACCCCCTACATTACTGTCAGACTTAGAACCACGACAGTTGGCGCCCAGCGTGGGGCAGGTATTTTAGCGATTTGTTGGAGGAGTTGCGATCTTTTCCGATCCAAATCATCATGGTTTCTGGCGGAGTTTTGGTGGAGGGCCGCGAGATCCGTCTCGGCGCGCTCACGTTCATCGCCGATGACTCCGCTTGGCTTCAGGAGGCTCCGCTCGACGTGGACGCACTCCCTGTCTGCGGGGCAACGCACTTTCGCGCGTGCATCCGCGGCGTTCTCTTGCGGCAACCGTCGACCCACTACCGGTCGGCTCCTGTGTTGTACTCCCTTCCTGTTTCCCGCCGGTGCAAGCGCTCCGGTCGGTCGAGACTTCAGTGGTGGGTGAGACACGCGGTGGCACGCCAGTTGGCCACCCCTCAAGTCGCGGCGATCGAGCCCGATGAATCCCTCTACGGCCTGTTCGATCTGTTGACTGGCTCCGCAAAGACCGCATCCGAGTGCGACAGCAGTGATCCGGCGACGGAGGTTCTGATGGTCGATGGACCGCCCAGTCCTCCCGGTTTTCCCCGCACCGACGGAGGCGTAGGTGGAGGCGACCCGTCGCGTCCCCATGAGGAATATCTCCCCGAGCCTCTCACGTCGCTGCAGAGAGAAGAACTTCGTCGCCGGAACATGGATGCACTGCACATTCCTATTGTTGGAGAAACCCCCGAGGCTCGTGCCTTGGAGGACGCGCGCCTGGCAAACTTGGCTGAGCGCACTCGACTGGAGAACCTCCAGCGAGCACTCGACGGGCGTGCACGACAATGGATTCCAGAATCCAGTCGACGTCAGCTCTTTCTGCCCCCGCAGGTATATCGAACTCCGATTCAGAATTTAGCAGCTGCAACCCGTATAGCAGAGTCGATTCAGCCTTCCCAGTCGGAGGCTGGCAGAGGCTTGCTGCAGATCAGAGCGTTACTCAGGGCAGCAGGAGACCAGAATTCTGCTGTTTCTCAGTCACGGAACAGGATTCATAGCAGATCCGTTGCTGCAGACACAGTCCAGTCGGCTCATAGCCCAAGATCGCCCCTGAGGCGTGAGGGACGTGGGGACCGGCGTAATCAGTACGAGAACCGTGAGAAGTATGATCATCGATTCGATCGTGATGATCGACATCGAGTGCCCACCCCTCCCCTGAGGAGCGGGTCGTATGTGCCTCGACAATAGGATGACAGGCGCCCTCATAGTGTTGGGCGAAGGATTCCAGTCGACCCCAGGGAACCAGGCTTTGATGCGAGATCCATTCTCGTTCAAGGTTTGGTCGACAGGAACAGAGCTCACCGAGAAGGTCACGACAGAGATGTACCTACCAGCAGTAGAGTACATGTTTTGGGGCCAGAGTGCTTTAGTAGAGCCATCAGGGCCGCTGTGATTCCTCCCAACTTCAGGTTGGCGACTGGAGTCAGTAAGTTCACTGGTGAGTCCAAGCCCGATACTTGGCTTGAAGACTACCGAGTGGCCGTCCAGATTGGCGGTGGCAATGATGAAGTGGCCATGAAGCACCTGCCTCTCATGTTGGAGGGCTTGGCCAGAGCGTGGCTGAATCAGTTAGCACCCAGCAGCATTTACACTTGGGAAGATCTCGCCCGAGCGTTTTTCACCACGTTTGAAGGAACATGCAAGCGACCGGCAGGGCTGACGGAACTGCGGTCTTGCATGCAGAAGCCGAATGAAACTTTGAGGGATTACATCTATAGATGGATCACGTTACATCACACGGTAGAGAATGTGCCTGACCACCAAGCAGTCTGTGCCTTCAAAGAAGGCGTCAAGTACAGAGAACTGAATCTGAAATTCGGTCGAACCGGAGATATGTCTCTAAATCGGATGATGGAGATTGCCACCAAGTACGCTAATGGTGAAGATGAGGATTGACTCAGGAGTGGCAAGCTCAAGTCAGTCGCTCAAGAAACCGGAGGAAATTCCAATTGGAAACAGTAGCGGAAAGCCGAGCCAGCTGCTCCTGGGGAAGCCTTGGCTGTAACTCAAGGAAAGTTTAAGGGGAAACCCAAAGGACCTTGGAACCCCAAGAAAGTTAAAGATCAAGACGGAAATGATGTGTTGGATTTGCCATGTCACATCCACACCAAGAAAGATGAAGAGGGTAAGTTCATTTACCCGAAACATACCATTCGACAATGTCGGCTCTTGATCCAGCAGTTCCAGGACAAGCAGCCCAAAGATAAGGAAAAGGAGTCGGACAAAGTTGAGGACAAGGAAGACAGTGATAATGGATACCCCCAGGTCAATTCCACCCTGATGATTTTTGCTGATGTTGAAAGCAAAAGTCAACTGAAAGTTATCAACCATGAGGTGAATATGGTTTCTCCGGCAACACCCAGTTATCTAAAGTGGTCTCAGACTGCCATCACATTCGACCAGTCCGATCACCCAACGCACATTGCCACCCCTGGGAGGCAAGCTTTGGTGGTCGACCCAGTTGTCGAAGGCACTCGACTGACCAAAGTCTTGATGGACGGCGGCAGTGGTTTGAACATACTATATGCTGAGACGCTAAAAGGGATGGGCATTCCGATGTCCAGACTCAGTACCAGCAACATGAGTTTCCATGGAGTCATTCCTGGGAAGAAGGCTGAGTCACTCGGCCAGATTGCTCTTGATGTGGTTTTTGGTGATTCCAAGAATTACCGCAATGAAAAGTTGACGTTCGAAGTTGTAGATTTCTAGAGTGCTTATCATGCTATTTTGGGCAGGCCGGCTTATGCACGCTTCATGGCTCGACCATGTTATGTGTATCTCAAATTGAAGATGCCTGGTCCCAAAGTTGTGATCACTGTTACGGGCAATCGGAAGAAAGTAGAAGAGTGTTTTCAGAAAGGTTCAAAGATCGCTGATGCTCAGATGGCAGTGGTGGAGCTGTAGGAATACTAGAAGACTGCAGACCCGAGTGATTTGTTGCGAGCCAAGAAGCCCGCTACAAAATCGGCTTTTCAGTCGTCTGGGGAAACGAAGCCGGCTCACATTCACCCGACCGATCCCACTGCTGCTCCGACTCATATCTCAACAACACTCGACTCCAAATAGGAAGAAGCGCTCATCTAGTTCCTCCGTGAGAACTGGGACATTTTCGCATGGAAGCCTTCTGACATGCCGGGTGTTCCCGGGAGCTGGCTGAGCACCGCCTAAGAGTCGACTCAAAAGTAAAACCTGGCAAAGAACATCTCCGACGGTCCGCCGTCCAGAAGAGAAAGGCTATTGGCGAGGAGGTGGCTCGGCTCTTAGCAACGGAGTTCATCCGAGAAATCTACCACTCCGAGTGGCTCGCCAACGTTGTCATGGTCCCCAAGAAGGACAAGTCACTTCGCATGTGCATTGACTTTAAACATATCAATCGGGCCTGCCCGAAAGATCATTTTCCTCTCCCCCGCATCGACCAGATAGTCGACTCGACTGCGGCATGTGAGCGACTGTCTTTTTTAGACGCCTATTCCGGGTACCATCAGATCCGTCTGTATGGACCTGACGAGATCAAAACAGCTTCCATCACTCCATTCGGGTGCTTCTGTTATGTTACCATGCCGTTCGGCCTCAAGAATGCCGGAGCCACATTCATGAGTATGATTCAGAAATGTTTGCTCACTCAAATCAGTCGGAATGTGGAAGCATACATGGATGATATTGTGGTCAAGTCACGGAAGGGTTCCGACCTACTGACTGACCTTGCCGAAACCTTTGCCAACCTCAGGAGGTATGATATCAAGCTTAATCCATCAAAGTGCACATTCGGAGTTCCTGGCGGAAAGTTACTCGGTTTTCTCGTTTCCGAACGGGGAATTGACGCCAATCCAGAAAAATTCGGTACTATACTCCGAATGAAAAGTCCTGTGCGAGTGCACGACGTCCAGAAGCTTACTAGTTTCTTGGCCGCTTTAAGTCGATTCATATCTCTTCTCAGTGAAAAGGCATTGCCTCTTTACCGATTGATGAAGAAGTCCGACAAGTTCGAGTGGACTCCTGAAGCTGATGCAGCATTTGCAGAGCTCAAAGCTCTGCTCTCCACCCAGCCGGTGCTTGCTGCCCCAATCAGCAAGGAGCCTTTGCTGCTTTACATCGCAGCCACGGGACAAGTCGTCAGTACGGTACTTACGGTCGAGAGGGAAGAAGAAGGAAAAGCCTTCAAAGTTCAGCGCCCAGTATATTATATTTATGAAGTTTTGACCCCGTCGAAGCAAAGATATCCTCATTATCAGAAGCTTGTATATGGGATTTATATGACCACAAAGAAAGTTACTCACTACTTCTCTGATCATTCCATTACAGTCGTCAGCGACGCTCCATTGTCAAAGATCCTGCATAACAGAGATGCAACCGGTCGAGTGGCAAAATGGGCGATTGAACTCCTTCATCTAGATATCAAGTTTGAGGCAAAGAAAGCTATCAAGTCCCAGGCAATAGCAGATTTCGTAGCTGAGTGGATTGAACAGCAACTGCCGACTCAGGTTCACTCGGAGCATTGGACCATGTTCTTCGACGGTTCCAAAATGCTGAATGGTTCCGGTGCCGGGGTGTTGTTGGTCTCCCCCCGAGGAGATAAGCTCAGATATGTTCTTCAAATCCACTTTGATTCCTCCAATAACGAGGCAAAATATGAAGCACTTTTATATGGGTTGCGCATGGCCATTTCACTCGGCGTCCGTCGCCTCATGGTCTATGGCGACTCAGATTTGGTGGTTATTAGGTGACGAAGGAGTGGGACGTCAGAAGTCCAGCCATGACTGGTTATTGCAATGCAGTGAGAAAGCTGGAGAAGAAATTCGAGGGGTTAGAACTTCATCACATACCCCAACTGAAAAATCAAGCAGCTGATGATTTGGCAAAATAGGTTCCAAAAGAGAAGCCATTCCTAGCAATGTGTTTTTGGAACACATCCACACACCATCAGTTCAGGAGGATCCCTTCATTGAAGAGGCCCCGTAGCCAAAAAGTGCCACGGATCCGATTGAAGTTGAAATTCCAGCTGTGGTCGACCTGATCATGGAAGTCTTGGTCATCACTCCCGACTAGACAATATCGTACATCGCGTACATCCTAAGGAAAGAACTCCCAGAGGACGAAGAAGAGGCTCGACAGATCGTCCGTCGATCCAAGGCCTTTACAGTCATAAAGGGACAGTTGTATAGAGAAAGCGCGACTGGAGTCAGTCAGAAGTGTATAACACCAGAAGAAGGTCAGATGATCCTTGATGATATCCACTCGGGGACCTGTGGTCATCATGCGTCCTCTCGGACCATTGTGGCTAAAGCATACCGAGCGGGATTCTACTGGCCAAGAGCGAATGAAATGGCGAAAGAGATAGTCGACAAATGTGAAGGATGTCAGTATTACTCCAATATGTCGCACAAGCCCGCGTCAGCCCTGAAAACCATTCCACTCGTCTGGCCCTTCACTGTTTGGGGGATGGACATAGTTGGACCACTGAGAACGGGCAGGAGCGGCTTCACTCATGTGCTAGTAGCAGTCGACAAGTTCACCAAGTGGATTGAAGCTAAGCCTATCAAGAATCTTGATGCTTGCACGACTATCAGTTTCATCAGAGAGTTGATATTCAGATATGGAGTTCCGCACAGCATCATCACTGACGATGGGTCAAACTTTGATTCCGACAAATTCAGAGCCTTTTGCGCCTCTCAGGGTCGACTACGCTTCGGTTGCTCACCCCCAGTCGAATGGACAAGCGGAAAGAGCAAACGTCTTAATTCTCAAAGGACTGAAACCCCGATTGATGCGCGATCACAAGCACGCAGCAGGTGCATGGGTCGATGAGCTTCCATCAGTTCCTTGGGGATTGAGGACAACCCCGAACCGATCGACGGAAGAACCCCATTCTTTCTGGTCTACGGAGCCGAAGCAGTTTTGCCGAGTGACCTGCTTCACAACGCCCCCCGAGTTGAGCTCTACTCTAAAGATGAAGCAGAACAAGCCCGGCAGGACGCAGCCGACCTCCTGGAAGAAGAAAGAGAAATGGCCATGATCCGATCGACCATCTATCAGCAAGACTTGCGTCGATTCCATGCCAGAAATGTGAAGAGTCGAGCCTTTCAAGAAGGAGACTTGGTCCTCCGAGTGGATCAATAGAAACCACACAAACTCGCTCCTACTTGGGAAGGCCCCTTCATAATCACCAGAGTCCTCCACAATGGAGCGTACCACCTTTATAATGTTGATCGCTAGATTGATGAGCCACGAGCCTGGAATGCGGAGCTGCTCCGTCCCTTTTATACTTGAATTCTCACTCGGATGAGATGTAATAAGAAAAACTCCTGTAGTTTATTTATCAAAGACAAGAGCGTTATAATTTTCCCAGTGATTGTTATTGTTTTTGTTTGCGTGAGAAATCCCCCAGTGGGTGGCTTAGCTGCGAATCCGTTTCGCCTAAGTTTATAAAAATAATTTCCTACCGAGTGGTGAGCCAGCCTCTCACTCGGAGGCTTAGCTGCGAACCCGGTTCGCCTAAGTATTTGAAAATCCTACCGAGTGGTGAGCGACCCTCCCACTCGGGGGCTTAGCTGCAGTCCAGTACTCGCCTAAGTATTTGAAAATCCTACCGAGTGGTGAGCCAGCCTCCCACTCTGGGGCTTAGCTGTAGTCCAGTGCTCGCCTAAGTATTTGAAAATCCTACCGAGTGGTGAGCCAGCCTCCCACTCGGGGGCTTAGCTGCAGTCCAGTACTCGCCTAAGTTTGAAAAATCCTACCGAGCGGTGAGCGACCCTCCCACTCGGGGGCTTAGCTGCA
>NC_041392.1:557976272-557994108 GCF_002162155.2 Triticum dicoccoides | reverse complement strand
ATGAGGTGCAGGTCGACTTCCACCTTCTCCTTGGGAGCTTCGCCACAAATACAACGTGTGCTCCATCCCACTCCGCAAGGACAACGAGGTGCAGGTTGACTGCCACCTTCTCCTTGGGAGCTTCGCCACAAATACAACGTGCACTCCATCCCACTCCGCAGGGACGACGAGGTGCAGGTCGACTGCGACCTTCTCCTTGGGAGCTTCGCCACAAATACAATTTGCACTCCATCGCCAACCTGCAAGGACAACGAGGTGCAGGTCGACTGCTACCTTCTCCTTCGGAGCTGCACCACAAATACAAAAGTTGTCTCGAGTGAAGAACGAGTTCCACTCAACGGAGGATTCATGAAGATATTCAATGATAAACCAAGTTCAGATAAATCCTAAAGGTTCCGTACCACAGATCGAAGTGCTCGGGCATTCAGCCCGAAAGAGTTTAACGGTTACAAAAACCACTTGGCATTCTGAGGCAAATTTAAGGTGGGGCATAAAAGTTTGTTCACTCCGCAGGAGGAGGACTGGCAGGCTCGATGAACTCGTCCAGGTCGACGCCGTCAGCGATCCGAGTAGCTACAGCGATGAAAGTCTCCATAAAAGTTTGGAAGTCATGCTTCTGGGTGTTGGCGACCTTGATTGCTGCCAGCTTATCTTGTCGCACCTCCTTGCAGTGGACACGAACCAAAGACAGAGCCACATCAGCACCACACCGGGCAGAGGATTTCTTCCACTCCTGCACTCGATCAGGGATCTCGTTAAGTCGAGTCATCAGGGACTCAAGATCATTCTGGAGCATGGCCTTTGGCCAAAGTGCCGGGTCGATCCGTGACGTGGCGACCTTCAGTCGAGCCAAGTAGTCCACAACACTGTCAATGCGGGATTCCAGTCGGAGCAGATTCATGGCAGTTTCATCTTTCACGGGAGAATTGATTGGGTCCAAACCTGGCTCAATCCGCCCAGTCTCCTCCTCGAAGTTCTGGCAAAGCTCTGCATTCACGGTCCAGGGATAAGTCAATTTTCGTATGCTGAGTCGACAAAAACATCAGTCGGAACAAAATGTGTACCTTGAAGCTTGATGAACAAGTTCTTGGCAAGGCTCCTCAGATAGCTCTCCAGATCGTCCCTCCTGCGAGCGATGCCTTCCATCTTCTCGTACAGGTTGAGATTGTCCTTCTTCAAGCGTGTGCACTCCTTGTTGGCTTCGTTCAGAGCAGATTTCATCTTGGTGTTCTCTTCTTCCAACTGGCCGACCGAAGCCAGTTTCTGTTCAGCCAGAGCGGTTCTGTCGTCAGCTTCCTTTTGAGCAGCAGCCAAATCCTGATCCTTCTTCGCCAGAGCTTCTCTCAGTTTTTCTGCAAAGAAATGGTGCTTGATTCAGAAAGAGCAGAAGGGTACTCAAGCCGAAGACAAACCAGTCGACAAGCTCGTCTTACCATTGGCGTCGTCCTTGGCCTTTTGCAGCTCTGTCTTGGCCAATTCCAAGTCAAGGTTCAGCTGGATCTGCTGTTTCTCCAAGTCAGCAAAACGAGCTCCAAGATCACAAGATTTCTGCAATTAGGGAGGAGAAGTTATTTTATAGCAAAAAACGACAAAGACAATAAATACTAAGACTACGGTCGACTGCCCGCAGCCCACCATAGTCTCGGGGACTACACCTAGTGGGTGCACTTTGCGTGCCCCCACCGGTTATGATCCCACTTGACCGGCCCGCCGGAGTCGAGTGCAGGGAGTAAAAAAAGGGAGAGAAAGAAGAACTCAGACCATAGAACTCAGACCATAGTCGACTGCCAGCAGTCGACCGTGGTCTCGGGGACTACACCCAGTGGGTGCACTTGGCGTGCCCCCACTGGTTCTGATCCCACTCGCCCAGACCGAGCAGAAGAGACAAACTACCAGTTTGGTTTACACTCGACGCGGCCAGACCACATCGAGCAAAAGAATCAAAATACAAAGACTACAGTCGACTTCCAGCAGTCCACCATAGTCTCGGGGACTACACCCAGCGGGTGCACTCAGTGTGCCCCCACTAGTTCAAAAATTCAATTGACGCACCCAGTGGGTGTACAGATGCAAAGATTTTCGGAAAGAGAGTCTTCAGATAATATATCCTAACAGCACAAGTGGCGACCAACTAACCTGAATGTTGCTTTGGAGAGCCGAGCTGGCGTCATAGGCGGCCTGACTGGCGTCCCGCACCGTCTTCATCCTCTCCATCATAATGCCCGCCTAGCGTATGGCTTCCTTGGCAGCATTCACTTCGTCCTCTGGGACATGATGGGTCGCAAAAACTGAAGGTGGGTTGACAGGGGCCTGAGCAGTCGACGAAGAAGGCAAGGCACTCGACAATGGCACGACGAAGGTAACAGAACCCCGATTGGCATCACCAGCGTCCTGAACGACTGGTTCCGCCCTCGGCGTCGACTGTGGAACCTTGCTTGCAGGAGCTTGCCTATTTTTCCTTGTGAAAGGCCTCTCGAGCTCTTCATCATCATCATCGGGGAGGTCAATAATGTTAGGAGCTGTTCAAAGTTCAATCGCCAAAATCACATCACCCAATGGTACACATTGCAGTTGAGTCGACCAAATAAAGACAATGGCAGAAATCATACCCAGATTGGAAGTGACCGGAAGTAGCAGCGCTGCCAGTTCCAAAGTTCGTCCGATTAAAACAAGAAAAACAAACAACACGGGGCATCGAGTGAATACAAAGGGAGACACTCACGCAGAAGCGACGGGGATGTCAATCTTAATCTTCGGCAACGCCTTCCGAAGCTTCGGCTCTGCAACTTTGGGATGCTTTGACGCTTTTTCAGTCGGAGTTGGCGAAGAGGTCCGAGGACGCTTTGAAGACTGACCAGCTTGAGCAACCGCCTTTTCACGGGCACTCGGTCGTTCTTGGTCAAGCTTGGACCGCCTCTCCCTGCGAGGAGGCGACTCGACTTCTTCTTCGTCACTTGGGCTGTCGCTTTCTTCGTCCCCTTCACCGTGAGAGTCCCATTCGCCGCTATCGCCGCCGCTCGCCTCTCCTTCCGGGTCCTGCTCTTGCTCTCCGTTGGGCATTGAATACATTTTGATAAGGGCCTGAAAGAAAGCAGGTAGAACAAAGTCAGTCGACGCAGTATAGGCAGCTGCGCGAGTGAATTCAGATTACAATCAAAAGCTCAGAATCGGACCTTCTCTAGTACATGGGACTGGTCGAATGGAGGAACTCTCCTGGCTCCCCTGGGGTTGTCCTTATTTCCGGTCATGCCCGACAACCACTTCTCTAGTGTGTCGTCATCGACCTCCTCCGGGTGAATCCAAGTGGAGTCGTCAAGACCCGAATACATCCACATCGGATGGTCTCGGGCTTGAAGAGGCTGGATGCGCCGCTGAAGGAAAACCTCCAAGAGATCCATACCGGTGACCCCGTCAGGGATAAGCTGGACCACTCGTTCGACCAGCACCCTAACCTGCGCCTTCTCCTCCAGGAGCACCTTCAAAGAGGAGGGTTTCCTCACTCGGTCCATGGTAAAAGGAGGGAGGCCAATCGACTGGCCTGGCGTCGGCTGGTCTTTGCAGTAAAACCAGGTCGACTGCCATCTGCGAACTGAGTCAGGAAGAATCATGGCTGGAAAGGAACTTTTCCCTCTCATCTGAACACCAAGACCCCCACACATCTGAATCACTTGTGTTCTCTCGTCACTCGGATTGGCCTTTTTCACCGTCTGAGAATGACAGGTGAAAATGTGCTTGAAAAGACCCCAGTGAGGCCGACAACCCAAGAAATTCTCGCACGAAGACATGAAAGCAGCAAGATACACTATTGTGTTGGGAGTGAAGTGGTGGAGTTGTGCCCCAAAGAAATTCAAAAACCCCCGAAAGAAAGGGTGAGGAGGCAAGGAAAATCCACGGTCGACGTGGGTGGCAAGGAGAACGCGCTCACCCTCCCGAGGTTGCGGCTCGGTCTCCTTCCCCGGAAGCCGCACCGATCCATGGGGGATCAACCCTCCTTCGGCTAGGTCGTCGAGGTCTTCTTGGCGGATCGCCGAGCAGATCCAGTTGCCCTGGATCCAGCCCTTCGGCAGGCCAACTCGCGAGGAAGATCCACCCCGACTGGTCGCCTTCCCCTTCGCCTTTGCCGTCGCCTTCTTCGCCCACTCCAGAGCCGCCGCCTTCTCCTTCCCCATCGTCGCCGGCGAGACGCGTACGGAGCGGAGGCGCTGGGGCGAGAGCGAGCGCGACGAAGAAGCTTGAAGAGGAGAAGAGGGAATGGGAATGCACTGTTCAAGAAACCCCCATCTAACGCCTTATATGAGGTCGCTTCCGAGTGGCTGACTGGTAGGCCCGGGCGGTCCTGTCAAATCCCGTAACAATCGCGCGCGCGATACGTGGCAAAAAAGGTGGCACAGAGATGGAGGCGGCTCCACCCTATCCCATCCGATTACTGCGGCCTCCCCCGTCCCGCGCGCTTCCCAAAATCCGAATCCCGCGAAATCTGCGGGCAGCAGAACAACTTGTCAGACGGAAGATCCCTCCATGCCATCACTCGGAGCCTTTCAAGTAAAGAAACTCACTCGACGAAAAACTAAGAATGGATCAAGGCGACTAAAAAGGAAGTTGTTGTCATCACTCAGGTTCATTGATCCGAAACCAGATATGCTCATGGCATGAAAAATGAGTCGGGGAAATTCTCAACTCCTTCCCCACTCAAACCTCGATCCATTCGGGGGCTAATGATGAAGCTATGTACCTAGGGTAGGGTCATGGACCTGTCCCAACTACCCTACCCAAGGACATCTCTAGAAGAAATCACCTTTCAATCGACTTGGAGGTGTTCCACTCGACAGACTCGAAGACACTCGACCAAGAAGCAATCACTCGACCAAGACCCAACCACTCGACGGCCAGGAGACCTAAAGGCGCTCCACACACTAACAGTCGGTATTAAGTAGCTTTTATGGTCATCATAGCACTTTATTAGGGGCGTTACTAGTAACGCCCGACCTTAATGTATTTAAAACCCTGCACAACTGAGGGCCGGAGGGGTCCGACGAACTCTATATAAGCCACCCCCCTCCTCAGTGTAAAGGGTTCGCACCAGTAATTCATACACGCATAATCCAGTCGACCGCCTTCGGGCTCCGAGACGTAGGGCTATTACTTCCTCCGAGAAGTGCCTGAACTCGTAAACCTCGTGTGCTTACAACTTCTCCATAGCTAAGATCTTGCCTCTCCATACTTACCCGCTACATTACTGTCAAACTTAGAACCACGACACCCGCCCCCTACCTTGTGGGCACCTTGTGCGCTCTCCGGACTCCGTTTTCTTACACAACACATATTTTGGTCGGTAAAAATTCATTATATAATCTCCCAAAGGTTTTGACTCTTGTATCATGCAAATATTCTCTGTTTTTGTTTCAAGCTATCCTGCTGCAGATTAGAGCAACATGTCGTCCCAGGATTCGGAAGAAGAAAGCTATGTGGCTGATTACCTTGCAGATCCTAAAGTCTATGGGGATGTGGAGCATTGTGGTTGGACTATGGAAGAAGAAGAGGACTATGAACCCAAGGGAAGGGAGGAGACGAGCTCAGAAGAAGACGAAGTCTCGTTACCTCAACCTGGGGACATGCATGTGGAGTTCAAAAAGTCAAGCCTCCCGGATAGAGTAAAGAAACCTAAGATCGAGATTATCCCTTTTCGCCTCTTGCAGGAAAACAAGCAGGAACTATGCGAAAAGATACTGAGCCTGGAGCAGGAGATCGATGACCTAAGGGACCAAAACTCTGTCCTCAAGCGTAAATTAAGGGAGAACCCTAGGCCATCAACAAAACCATCACCTTCTCCACCAACAAAGAAGAATTGAGTATCTGGTATGGGCACTCCCCTTGGCAACTGCCAAGCTTGGGGGAGTGCCCCAGTATCGTATCACCATCACTTTTATCTTTACCGTTTTTCTTAGTTCGATCCTTTTGGTAATATCTTGATCTAGTAGAATAAAGTTTATGGCATGATCTAGTTTTGAGTTTTGCTTTATGATCCCTCTATGTAATCGAGTCCGTGAGCTATATATAATAAAGATTAGTGTTGAGTCAAGGGCTTGATTATTTTGCCATGATCCTAAGTGAATAAAAGAAAAGAGATAGAATAAAAGGGGAACAAAGAGATCATATGGATCTTATGGAGAGTAATGAGCTCACATAGAAAAGTATGATGAATAAAAGTTGTTGAGAGTTGACAAGCATGGTTTTGGTCATTGTTGCAATTAATAGGAAGTAATAAAGAAAGAGAGGTCTTCACATATAAATACACTATCTTGGACATCTTTTATGATTGTGAACACTCATTAAAATATGACATGCTAAAGAGTTTACGTTGGACAAGGAAGACAACGTAATGGGTTATGTTTTCTTACATCTGAGATAAATTATATTGTCATGGATCATCCAACATGGTTGAGCTTGCCTTTCCCCCTCATGCTAGCCAAATTCATCGCACCAAGTAGAGATACTACTTGTGCTTCCAAATACCCTTAAACCAGTTTTGCCATGCGAGTCCACCATACCTACCTATGGATTGAGTAAGATCCTCCAAGTAAGTTGTCATCGGTGCAAGCAATAAAAATTGCTCTCTAAATATGTATGACTTATTAGTGTGGGAGAAAATAAGCTTTATACGATCGTGTGATATGGAAGAAATAAAAGCGATAGACTGCATAATAAAGGTCCATATCACAAGTGGCAATATAAAGTGATGTTCTTTCGCATTAAGATTATGTGCATGCAACCATAAAAGCGCATGACAACCTCTGCCTCCCTCTGCGAAGGGCCTATCTTTTACTTTTATCTCCCACCTTACATAAGAGTCATGGTGATCTTCACCCTTCCTTTTTACATTTTATCCTTTGGCAAGCACAATATGTTGGAAAGATCCTGGTATATATGGCTAATTGGATGTGAGTTTTCATGAACTATTACTGTTGACATTACCCTAGAGGTAAAATGTTGGGAGGCAAAACTATAAGCCCCTATCTTTCTCTGTGTCCGATCAAAACTCCATACCCATAAGTATTGCGTGAGTGTCAGCAATTGTGAAAGACTATATGATAGTTGAGTATGTGGACTTGCTGAAAAGCTCTTATATTGACTCTTTCCTATGTTATGATAAATTGCAATTGCTCCAATGACTGAGATGATAGTTTGTTAGTTTTCGATGAAGTTTACGATTCATACTTGAAATTGTGATTGAATTATTACTCTAGCATAAGAAATCATATGACAAGAATTATGTAAGTTGCTGCTCTAAGAATGATCATGATGCCCTCATGTCCGTATTTTACTTTTATCGACACCTCTATCTCTAAACATGTGGACATATTTTCTGATTTCGGCTTTCGCTTGAGGACAAGCGAGGTCTAAGCTTGGGGGAGTTGATACGTCCATTTTGCATCATGCTTTTATATCGATATTTGTTGCATTATGGGATGTTATTACACATTATGTCACAATACTTATGCCTATTATCTCTTATTGTACAAGGTTTACATAAAGAGGGAGAATGCCGGCAGCTGGGATTCTGGGCTGGAAAAGGAGCAAATATTAGAGACCTATTCTGCACAGCTCCAAAAGTCCTGAAACTTCACGGAAGACGTTTTCAGAATATATAAAAAATACTAAGCGCAAGAAGTTCACCAGGGGGGCCACACCCTACCCACGAGGGTGGGGGGCGTGCCCTACCCCCTGGGCGCGCCTCCTACCTTGTGGGCCCCCTGGTGGCCCTATGATGGCCATCTTCTTCTATAAGGAGTCTTTAGATGAGGAAAAAAAAATCATAAGCCATCTTCTCGGACGAAATTCCGCTGCCACGAGGCGGAACCTTGGCGGATCCAATCTAGGGCTCCGGCAGAGCTGTTCTGCCGGGGAAACTTCCCTCCGGGAGGGGGAAATCATCGCCATCGTCATCACCAACGCTCCTCTCATCGGGAGAGGGCAATCTCCATCAACATCTTCACCAGCACCATCTCCTCTCAAAGCCCTAGTTCATCTCTTGTATCCAATTCTTGTCTCCAAGTCCGGGATTGGTACTAATAGGTTGCTAGTAGTGTTAATTACTCCTTGTAGTTGATACTAGTTGGTTTATTTGGTGGAAGATCATATGTTCAGATCCTATATGCATATTAATACCCCTCTGATTATGAACATGATTATGCTTTGTGAGTAGTTACGTTTTTTCCTGAGGACATGGGAGAAGTCTTGCTATTAGTAGTCATGTGAATTTGGTATTCGTTCGATATTTTGATGAGATGTATGTTGTCTCTTGAGGGAGTCCTGGATTAGGGGGTCTCCGGACAGCCGGACTATATCCTTTGACCGGACTGTTGGACTATGAAGATACGAGATTGAAGACTTCGTCCCATGTCCGGATGGGACTCTACTTGGCGTGGAAGGCAAGCTAGGAAATACGGATATGTATATCTCCTCCTTTGTAACCGACCTTGTGTAACCCTAGCCTCCTCCGGTGTCTATATAAACCGGAGGGCTTTAGTCCGTAGGACATCATACAATCATACCATAGGCTAGCTTCTATGCTTTAGCCTCTCCGATCTCATGGTAGATCAACTCTTGTACTACTCATATTATCAAGAATAATCAAGCACGACGTAGGGTTTTACCTCCATCAAGAGGGCCCGAACCTGGGTAAAACATTGTGTCCCCTGCCTCCTGTTACCATCCGCCTTAGACGCACAGTTCGGGACCCCCTACCCGAGATCCACCGGTTTTGACACCGACATTGGTGCTTTCATTGTGAGTTCCTCTGTGTCGTCACCGTTAGGCTTGATGGCTCCTTCGATCATCGATAGCGATGCAGTCTAGGGTAAGACTTTTCTCCCCGGACAGATCTTTGTATTCGACGGCTTCGCACTGCGGGCCAACTCGCTTGGCCATCTGGAGCAGATCGAGAGTTACGCCCCTGGCCACCAGGTCAGGTTTGGAAGCTTAAACTACACAGCCGACATCCGTGGAGACTTGATCTTTGACGGATTCGAGCCCCTGCCGAGTGCGCCGCACGGTCACGATGAGTATGATTTAGCTCTACCATCGGACAGTGTTCAGGAGACCTCACCGGCAACTACTCCGACCCTCAATTCGAAGCCAATTGCGCCATCCATGGACGGGTGGATAGACCCCGCCATGGAGGCCGTATTCTCAGCGGCGATCAAGCCGAATATCGACCTTACCCTTCATGGGAGCCGTGACGCCGAACTATCGGGTTCTTCCCCGGCCACGGACTCCGAACCGCCTACGCCCGTGCCTATCGAATCCGACTGGGCGCCAATCATGGAGTTCACCTCCGTGGATATCTTTCAGCACTCGCCCTTCGGCGACATACTGAACTCATTAAGGTCTCTCTCCCTGTCAGGAGAGTCCTGGCCGAACTATGTTCGGCAGGATTGGGATGCGGATGACGAAGAAATTCGCTGCCCACCCACCACCCACTTAGTAGCCACTGTCGACGATTTGAACGACATGCTCGACTTCGACTCCGAAGACATCGATGTATGGACGACGATGTAGTAGAAAAACAGGAACCACTGCCCACAGGGAACTGGACGCCCACTTCATCATATGATGTATACATGGTGGACACACCCAAAGAAAACGACGACGAGGAATGGAAGGACGCAGCAAAGGGTTGTTCCCTCGAGAAGCAGTCAAAGCGGCGGCGTAAGCGCCGCTCCAAATCCCGCCTCGGCAGAAACAGTGATCATATAGACCCAGCGATAGAGCAGGGTGAACCATCGCCCGACCAGGGCAACACGGAGAATCAAACCGAACAACCCGACCCCATCAAAGATAACAGTCCGGACGACATCACACTGGACAGGCACCCGAAGCAACAGAATGCCCATCAAAGGTCGGTTGCCACTGCGAGGAGTCTGAAAAAGCAGAAGCAAAGGCTCAGGGCTGCACAAGACACACTCATAATCAGATGGAGTGAAGTACTCAACACTGCAGCGAAGTACGGCGGTAATCGCCACACCAAGAGCTACCCGAAGCAAAAGTTGCTACCTGAATTCGATGAGGAGGCCTTAGATCCCCCGCAATTAAAAAACAAAATGGCCATCCGGTCGGATAGACAACCTCGTGACCAACACAGAGCGGCAAATGACGCTGCACATAAGCCAGTACGCGATCCACGCGAGGGCTCGCATCAAAAGGACGACGCAACCAGATCCATATACGGGCCACGTGAGCGCGCTCCAGCATGCAATGCAACACAACAAACATCCGAACACCACGTTACACCCAAATACAGGGGTGCCGCACACCCCCTATGTTTCACCGATGAGGTGCTGGACCATGGATTTCTAGAGGGATTCAAACCCGTAAACATAGAGGCGTACGATGGAACGACAGACCCTGGGGTCTAGATTGAGGACTAAATCCTCCATATCCACATGGGTCGAGGAGACGATCTCCACGCCATCAAGTACTTACCCCTCAAGCTCAAAGGACCAGCTCGGCACTGGCTTAAAAGCCTCCCCGAAAACTCCATTGGAAGCTGGGAAGAGCTCGAAGATGCTTTTCGGGCAAATTTTCAAGGGACTTATGTCCGACCACCGGATGCAGACGATTTGAGTCATATAACTCAACAGCCCGGAGAGTCAGCCTGAAAGCTTTGGAACAGGTTCCTCACTAAAAAGAACCAAATAGTCGACTGTCCGTACGCATAAGCCTTAGCAGCTTTCAAGCACAGTGTTCGAGACGAATGGCTTGCCAGACACCTCGGCCAAGAAAAGCCGAGAACAATGGCAGCATTAACAAGCCTCATGACCCGCTTTTGCGCGAGCGAGGACAGCTGGTTGGTCCGATACAACACCAGCGACCCAAGTACATCCGAAGTCAGGGACAGAAACGGGAAATCACGACGCAGCAAAAACAAGCGTTGGAATAAAGAAGACAACCCGAAGAGCACAACGGTAAACGCCGGATTCAAAAGCTCTCGGCCAGGTCAGCAAAAGCCGCCCCCCAAAGGCAACATAGACGAACTGTCCAGCCTAAACAAGATTCTGGACCAAATATGTCAGATCCATAGCACCCCCGATAAACCTGCAAACCATACCATAGAGAATGTTGGGTCTTCAAGCAGTCCGGCAAGCTCAACACCAAACATGAGGGGCAGGATACACCAAGCGAAGACGAGGATGAGCCTCGCAAGAAAAGCATTGGGGAACAGAAGGAATTCCCACCAAAAGTCAAAACAGTCAACATGTTACATGTAATAAAGGGGAGAAACAAAGCAGCACTCCCAGAGACACATGCCCCAGGGCCTATCACCGCGGAGTTCTGCCACTGGTCGTCCCAACCGATCACCTTCGACCATCGGGATTACTCGGCAAGTATTCGGCATGCAGGATGGGCTGCCTTGGTGTTAGACCCAATAATTGACGGATACCACTTCACACGAGTCCTGATGGACGGAGGCACTAGTTTAAACCTGATATATCAGGACACAGTCCGCAAAATGGGGATAGACCCAACAAAAATTAGCCATAGCAATACTACCTTTAAAGGAGTAACGCCAGGCCCAGAAGCCCATTGCACAGGCTCCCTGCTACTAGAGGTTATATTCGGCTTCCCTGATAACTTTCGCAGCGAAAATTTAACCTTCCACATCGCTCCATTCCAAAGTGGCTATCAAGCACTACTCGGACGTGAAGCTTTTGCTTGCTTTAACGCAATACCGCATTACGCTTCCCTCATGCTTAAGATGCCCGGTCCACGTGGCATCATTATAGTAAATGGAAATATTGAGCACTCCTTGCGTGCGGAAGACCGTGCGGCTGCCTTGGTAGCCACACACTAAACGGCCTCACCAACTAAAGCATCTGACAGGTCGTTAAGACCACAAACACGGTTGGACGAGTCCGGTGCAGCTATATGTAATTGATACAGGTTTGATGGCTATACCCCTATTACAGTGCAAGGGGCTGAACGCACGCACACAAGTGGCAATTAGGCTCAACTTTACTCATTTCGAACTATATATTGTTCATTTAGTATAACTTACCTTTTGCACGACAACTTTTCAATTAAGTTCCTCTCTTTTTCAGATGACCATCGTGCTACACCCGTCCAGAATACGGCACAACGGAGACACAGGCGCAAACGTGCAGCAGGGACCCGTTCCAAGGATTCTTTTTAGATTAAGACCATGCGTAAACCTTTTTTATTGTCTCTTGTTGATACACATCCCTTGGATTCTCAGTACAATTGAGAATGATGCTGACGTATTGGTATGTGGCCACGTCAGAATATTGCACGTACCTGGACACTAGGGGCTTATTACAAAGGGCACTGTTTAGGCCCGGTTTGCATCATAAAGACTGAATACCTTAGGGAGTCTTCGGCGTCGCAAGTTTGGCCTTATATGCATCAGCTCCGAATCATGTCTTTGGTCAAATGTTGGGTTTGCCCGGCTCCTGTGTTTTGCTGCCTTATGTTCCGCTCTATCGGCTAAGGCGGCACCAGGAGAACTACTGTGATTGTGCCCTGGTTCATCCGGACGAGCACCTCAGTAGAGAAAGCCGAAAACCGACTGTCATGATATAGCATGAGACTGGTCAACCACTCGATGACCTAGCGGAATCTTCGAGATTCCTCCGCTTTAACTAAGGGCCGTTTCCCGGCCAGGCATGTACGCACCCCAAATTCGGATAAGTGCGGAGCCACCAGGGGCTATATAGTAGCCCCACTGTCAAACTCCTCTGGCTAAGTGAGAGTGTTAAAGCATTATAGTCCGGTTGCCTAGTTCGCTGCGCTATCACCTCCTTAATGGACCAAGACGTTGGATCAAGTGTGAACATGCGTCTTCTGTGAACACCCCCACATTATATGCGTGGGGGCTGAAGCCGATGACTGCAATCTTTCAGGTTATATACATATATACATAAACGGCCGCACAGGAGGCATCATAGCACTTTTGGGCAAAAGTATAAATACAGCCTTGATAAATTCAATAAAATGCTGTTTTCACAATGGGAATACATGTCACTCAAACATAATATTCTTCGAGCACTGAGCCTCTATTGAACGAGCGCCTTTAAGAACTTCTTCAAAGTAGTGCTCGGCAGCCACTCGGCCTATGGCCGAACCCTATGCCGCAACAGTGGTGGCATCCATCTCCGCCCAGTATGTTTTGACATGGGCAAGGGCCATCCACGAACCTTCTAGGCACGCCGACCTCTTCACGACATCGATGCATGGCACAACGCCAAGGAATTGTTGCACTAAGCTAAAGTAGCTATTCGGCCTTGGCCCTCCTGGCCACAAATGATCCACAACGGACCTCATGGCTAGTCCGGATAATCTATGGAGCTCGGCCCAACTGGACAATCGCTCATTCAGTAGCAGCGGACGGACTGGAGCGTGAAACTGTGACCAGAACAGCTTCTCCACTTCGGGACCTTTCTGATCCTTGAAGTACTCGGCGGCATCAGCAGCGCTGGCAGCCAAATGCATGTACGCGTCCGCAGAACTCCATAGCCGGTCCAGAGGAGCATACTTCGGATCTCCGAACTTAGTCCGCAACAAGAAAAGGCTTCCCAGACACGATATCTGCAGCCTGATTCAGCTCCTCCTTTGTCGCTCTAATTTTGGAGCGGGCTTCCTTGGCACCACCCGGGCCTTCTCCAGGTCCGTCACTTTCTCCTGGTTTTCCTCTTCAAGAAGCCGGTAATGGTCAGCAACATCTTTTAACTCCACGGCCATCTTGACAATTTTTTCTTTGCTCTCGCAATGTGCGGCCTGTTCGGCCCTTAACTCTTCGGCCGCCTGTAAAGCGGCCACATTGCTACTCCTGGCTTGCTCCTTGGCTCGGGAAAGCTCCGCCCGAAGGGTCTCCACGGTGGCCGCTCCATCTGTAGTCACAAACATATTAAAGATACTGGCATCAGGCCTCTCTAATTATGTGACAATCGCCAGAAAAATCACTGACCCTACGTGTAACACCCCGGATATGATTTACCCAATATGTACTCCAACTCTTGCCGTTTCCGGCGTTAAGTTATTTTATTTTCTCGGGTTCGGGTTTTTTTGTCTTCGTGTGTTGTTGTCGTTGTCATGCATCTCATATCATGTCATCATGTGCATTGCATTTGCATACGTGTTCACCTCATGCATTCGAGCATTTTCCCCGTTGTCCGTTTTGCATTCCGGCGCTTCGTTCTCCTCCGGTGGTCATTTCTACCTTTCTTTCGTGTGTGGGGATTAAACATTTCCGGATTGGACCGAGACTTCCCAAGCGGCCTTGGTTTACTACCAGTAGACCGCCTGTCAAGTTTCGTACCATTTGGACTTCGTTTGATACTCCAACGGTTAACCGAGGGACCAAAAAGGCCTCGTGTGTGTTGCAGCCCAACACCCCTCCATTTTGGCCCAAAACCCACCAAAACCCTCTCCATCATCTAGAGCGTTCGATTACGATTGCATGGCCGAAAACCGCACCTCATTTGGACTCTCCTAGCCCCTCCTATGCCTATTTAAAGACCCCCTCCGATTTCTTCTTCTTCTTCCCCCCCGTAACCCTAGATCCGCCACCTCGCGCGCGCCGGACACAAGTCCCACTAACGGACGTGTCCGCCCGCCGTGTCCGCCGCCACGTGGCAGCCGCCGATTCGCCGCCGCCTCCACGCCCACTTCGCCGCACCTGCCCGCGCGCCGGCCCGCCGGGGCCCAGGCGGGGCCCTCCCGGCTCGCGTCCTTGCCCGCGCCCCGCGCCTTCGCCCCGCCGCCGCCATCTCTCGCTCCGGCGGCCGAGCCGGCCAGCCCCGCCGCAGACGCCATCGCCGGCGAGCTCCGGTGCTCCCTCCGGCCGGCGCCGCACCGGGCCGCCGCGGCCACCGCCGCACCCCGACGCCGCGTGACGCCCTCCGACCGGCCGCCGCCTCCCCGACCTCGTCTCCGGCCAGATCCGGCCGTGGGAGAGCCGGATCCGGCGACCCCGTCCTCACCGGCCGCCGTCTTCGTCTTCTCTGGCGAGATCCGCCACCGCTTCATTTTGCGTGCCCGGGTCAACCCTAGATCCGCGGGTGGTGATTTTCTTCTAAGTCCTCAAATTCCCAGATCCATATGCCCATGTTCATCGTGCTATAACTTTGCATCCGTAGCTCCGTTTTGGGCATATAGCATATCAAAATGTTCGTCTCAGTGAGTACATCATTTCATCTCATTGCATCATTTTCATTTGAGTTCATCTTGATGCCCGAAATGCTGTTAGAAGTAGGCTATTTGAGATAATTGTCAGATCTGCTGCTCCATTTAGATATTTGTCATTTTTGCCATGATTATTGTATGCATGATATGCCCTTGAGCTCTTCATGAGTTTTGTTATATGTTTTGCCATCTATCCAGAGGTGCAACCCATGTATTTTTGTGATGTGTGTGGTGACTAACACAAGCTTGCAAAGTGGAGCATTCGTTAATGCTGATTTCAGGGACTTAGCATTTCCACTAAGTCCTTGAGCTGTTTATCTCAATATGCCATATGTTCATGTTGATTCCTAGTGATTCGTGCCTCTTTTGAGGATGATCAGTAAGGATGTTTTCTTAATCTTGTAGTGCTCTATCCATCCATGTCTTTGTTTGAAATTATGGAGCACCCTAGCTTGAGTCAATCGAGTCTCTACTTTTGTCATTTCGTGAATCTGGGTAGATTGTCTACTTGTTAGCAATTTTGCCGAGCATGTTGTAGTTGATCCGTGCATGCTATGCTATTGTTCTTGCCATGACTAGCTTGTATTTTGTGTATTCTTGATGGGTGTATGCTTAGATTGTCATGACTTGCTCTGTATTGAGTGCATCGAGCTCGTAAACATGCCTACTTGATACCTGTTTCAGCATGCTCCAGTTTTCACAAAGTCTGAGAACTGATTATGTTTTTGCCATCTTCACATGCTTGCAAATGTATTTTCTGATCCCTTTTGGCTCAAGGTCACTAAGGGACTTTTGTTAAGTGATTTTAGTAGCTCCATGCCATGCTTTACTTTGCCATGTTCAGGTCCTGTAGCATATGGTTTTCATGATCCAAAGAGTGCTACCTGATCTGGAATTCCAGACAAGTGTTAATTTCACTAAGTCTGAAATCTGTTTACCAAATGCATTTTTGCCATGCTTGTTTGAACCTGTTAATGGATGAATTGGCCGTAGCTTAGTGCTAGTCTTTTGTTAAGCATCGTGAATGGATCCCTGCCATGCATTTTTTTTGCCATGTTTGGGTGTTGTAGCATGTTCATCTTGTTGCATCTAGTTGGCTACTTGCTGTAAATCGCAGAACATGGTCATATTTGAATTGCTCGCCATTTCAAAACCGTAACTCCGATTCCGGAGTTCTTTATATCATTTTCAAGCGATTTCATCTCATCTTTCCAGTGGCACACTTGGATTTCCAAGTTGAGGCCAGGTTCATGCATTCCTTGTCAAATCTTGCATAGGCATCCCATATCGCATCCCATATAGCGTACCATGTTTGCATCTTGTTGTTTGAGTTTGCACGTGGTTGATTGTGTTCGGTTTGCTTGTTTGTCTTGTTTGGGTAGAGCCGGGAGACGAGTTTGCTAACGAGGAGCCCGTTGAGTTTGCTTTCGAGGATCCAGTCAACTCTGACAACTTTGCAGGCAAGATGATCATACCCTCGAAATCACTACTATCTTTGCTTTGCTAGATGCTCGCTCTTTTGCTATGCCTATGCTACGATGCCTACCACTTTCTTATCATGCCTCCCAAATTGCCATGTCAAACCTCTAACCCACCATGTCCTAGCAAACCGTTGTTTGGCTATGTTACTGCTTTGCTCAGCCCCTCTTATAGCGTTGCTAGTTGCAGGTGAAGATTGGAGACCGTTCCTTGTTGGAACATATTTTACTTGTTGGGATATCATTAGTTTATCTTGTTATCTTAATGCATCTATATACTTGGTAAAGGGTGGAAGGCTCGGCCTCTCGCCTAGTGTTTTGTTCCACTCTTGCCGCCCTAGTTTCCATCATATCAGTGTTATGTTCTCGGATTTTTGCGTTCCTTACGCAGTTGGGTGATAATGGGAATGTAACGCCCCGGATGTAACTTTCCCAATTTGTACTCCAACTCTTGCCGTTTCCGGCGTTAAGTTATATTTATTTCCTCGGGTTCGGGTTTTGTCTTCGTGTGTGGTTGTCGTTGTCATGCATCTCATATCATGTCATCATGTGCATTGCATTTGCATACGTGTTCGTCCCATGCATCCGAGCATTTTCCCCGTTGTCCGTTTTGCATTCCGGCTCTTCGTTCTCCTCCGGTGGTCATTTCTAGCTTTCTTTCGTGTGGGGATTAAACATTTCCGGATTGGACCGAGACTTGCCAAGCGGCCTTGGTTTACTATCGGTAGACCGCCTGTCAAGTTTCGTGCCATTTGGACTTCGTTTGATACTCCAACGGTTAACTGAGGGACCGAAAAGGCCTCATGTGTGTTGCAGCCCAACACCCCTCCAATTTGGCCCAAAACCCACCAAACTCTGCTCCATGTCCTAGAGCGTTCGATCACGATCGCGTGGCCGAAAACCGCACCTAATTTGGACTCTCCTATCTCCACTTATGCCTATAAATAGACCTCCCCCCGAATTTCGGATCTCTCCTCCCTCACGAAACCCTAAAATCCCCCGCGCCGCGCCGGACATTATCCGACCCGGCCGGACACCGCCGCCGCCCTCTCCCGAGCTGCCACGTGGCAGGCGCCGCCTCCCACCGCCGAAGCCCGCGCGACCCGGGGAAGGCCCCCGCGGCCCGAAGGCCTCCGCCGCCGCCTGCCTTCCCGCCCCGC
>NC_041392.1:557966287-557975757 GCF_002162155.2 Triticum dicoccoides | reverse complement strand
AGCGCCACCGCGCGCTGCCCCGCGCCCCGCGGCCGCCACCCTGCCTCCTCGTCACCGGCGGCCTCTCCGGTGAGAGCTCCGGCCGCCACGCCCTTTTTTTCTTCCGGCGAACCTCGAGCAGCTACAGTGCAGCGCCGCGCCTCGGTTTCCGTGCGAAACCCTAGATCTGATCGGAGAGGTTGATTTTTTTACCAAGTCCCAGAATTCTTGATCCATATGCTCATGTTCGCGGCTCCGTAACTTTGCATCCGTAGCTCCGATTTGGGCATATAGTATATCAAAATGTTCATCTCAGCAAGTACATCATTTCATTCCATAGCGTCATTTTCATTTGAGTTCATCTTCATGCCCAAAATGCTGTTAGAAGGAGGCTTCGTGAGTAAATTGTCAGATCTGTTAGTTCATCTTAGACTTTTGTCATTTTTGCCATGATTTTTGTGTGCATACTATGCCTGTGAGTTCTTCATATGTTTTGTTAAGCATTTTGTCTTCTTTCCAGAGGTGCAACCCATGCATTTTTAGGATGTGTGTGGTGGCTTGTGCAAGCTTGCAAAGTGAGGCACCCGATAAATCTGTTTTCAGGGACTTGGTACTTTTCACAAAGTCTGGGATTATTTAGTTCATGATGCCATATGTTCAGCTTGTTTCCTAGTGATCCGTGCCTCTTTTGAGGATGCTCAGTAAGGGAGTTTTGTTAACCATGTTATGCTCTATCCATCCATGTCTTTGTTTGCAATTATGGAGCACCCTAGCTTGAGTCAATCGAGCTCTACTTTTGCTTCATTGTGAATCTGGGCAGATCGTCAACTAGTTTGCGATTTTGCCGATGTTATTGTAGTTGATCCGTGCATGCCATGCCATTGTTCTTGCCTTGTCTAGCTAGCATTTTGTGCCTTCTTAATGGATGTATGCTTTCCTTGCCATGACTTGCACCGTAGTGAGTGCATCAAGATCGTTTACATGCCTTCGTGAGTTATATTTCAGCATGTCTCAGTTTTCACTGTCTGAAAACTGATTGTGTTTTAGCTATGTTCGTGTGCCCGTTAGCATATTTTGTGAACCCTTTTGGCCCCAGGTCACTTTGGGTCTTTTGTTAAGCTTGTTGAGTAGCTCCATGACATGTTCTTACTTGTCTTAATCAGGTCATGTATCATGTTGTTTTGCTGCTCCGAGGAGGGCTTCGTGATCTGAAATTTCAGACAAGTGTTAATTTCACCAAGTCTGGAATCTGTTTTGCATTTGCGTTTTTGCCATGCTTGTTAGAACCTCATAATGGATGAATTGGCCGTGGCTCAGTGCTAGTCTTTTGTTAAGCATCTTGTGTGCATCCCTGCCATGTATTTTGTTGTCATGTTTGGTGGCTGTAGCATGTTCATTTCATTGCATTTAGATGCCTACTTGCTGTAAATCGCAGACCGGTGTCATTTTTGAAACGCTTGCCATTTCCAAATCGTAACTCCGATTCCGGCGTTCTTTATATTGTTTTCAAGCGATTTCATCCCCTCTTTCCAGTGGCACCCTTGGAATTCCAAGTTGAAGCCAGGTTCATGCATTAACTGCCACATCTTGCATTTTGCATCCCGCATCGCATCCCGCATCGCATCCCGCATAGCATACCATCATTGCATCTTATTGTTTGAGTTTGCACGTGGTTGATTGTATCCTTGTTGCTTGTTTGTCTTGTTGGGTAGATCCGGGAGACGAGTTCACTAACGAGGAGCCCGTTGAGTTTGCTTTTGAGGATCCAGTCAACTCTGACAACTGTGCAGGCAAGATGATCATACCCTCGAAATCACTACTATCTTTGCTATGCTAGTTTGCTCGCTCTTTTGCTATGCCAATGCTACGATGCCTACCTTTTGCTTGTCAGCCTCCCAATTGCCATGTCAAACCTCTAACCCACCTTGTCCTAGCAAACCGTTGATTGGCTATGTTACCGCTTTGCTAAGCCCCTCTTATAGCGTTGCTAGTTGCAAGTGAAGATTGGAGGCGTTCCTTGTTGGAACATTTATTTACTTGTTGGGATATCATTATATTGCTATGTTATCTTAATGCATCTATATACTTGGTAAAGGATGGAAGGCTCGGCCTCTCGCCTAGTGTTTTGTTCCACTCTTGCCGCCCTAGTTTCCGTCATATCGGTGTTATGTTCCCGGATTTTGCGTTCCTTACGCGGTTGGGTTATAATGGGAACCCCTTGATATTTCGCCTTGATTAAAGCTTGTCCAGCAATGCCCAACCTTGGTTTTACCATTTGCCACCTAGCTTTTTATTTCCCTTGGGTTCTGCAGACTCAAGGGTCATCTTATTTTAACCCCCCCCCGGGCCAGTGCTCCCTCTGAGTGTTGGTCCAAACCGGGCAACCTGCGGGGCCACCTCGGGGAAACTTGAGGGTTGGTTTTACTCGTAGCTTGACCTATCTGAGTGTGCCCTGAGAAAGAGATATGTGCAGCTCCTATCGGGATTTGTCGGCACATTCGCGCGGTGTTGCTGGTCTTGTTTTAACCTGTTGAAGTGTCTTGAGTTACCGAGATACCGAGTCTGATCGGAATGTCTTGGGAGGAGGTCTATTCCTTCGTTGACCGTGAGAGCTTGTCATGGGCTAAGTTGGGACTCCCCTGCAGGGATTGAACTTTCGAAAGCCGTGCCCGCGGTTATGGGCAGATGGGAATTTGTTAATGTCCGGTTGTAGATAACTTGAACCTTAATTAATTAAAATGAATCAACTGAGTGTGTTACCGTGATGGCCTCTTCTCGGCGGGGTCCGGGAAGTGGACACGGTGTTGGAGTAATGTTTACGCAGGTTGCTCTCTAGTTTCTCGCTCGTGCTTTGCCTCCTCTTCTCGCTCTCTTTTGCGAATAAGATAGCCACCATATATGCTAGTCACTTACTGCAGCTCCACATATATTTGCCTTACCCTTCCTTTAAGCTTAAATAGCCTTGATCGCGAGGATGCGAGATTGCTGAGTCCCTGTGGCTCACAGATTACTATTACACCAGATGCAGGTCCAGGTGATTCCTCTCCAGGTGACGAGTACGAGCTCAAGTGGGAGTTCGATGAGGACTCTCAGCGTTACTACGTTTCCTTTCCCGATGATCAGTAGTGGTGCCCAGTTGGGGGTGATTGGGACCATGTCGCATGTTGGGCTCTCTTTTATTTTGGCGCCGTAGTCGGGCCATGAGTGTTTTGGATGATGTAATGTTATTATTGTACTTGATTTACATGGCGAGTGTAAGCCAACTATGTTCTCCCCTTTTATTATTACATTACATGGGATGTTTGTGAAGATTGCCTAACTTGCGACATATGCCTTCAATGCGATTATGTCTCTAAGTCGTGCCTCGACACGTGGGAGCTATAGTCGCATCGAGGGTGTTACAAGTTGGTAATCAGAGCCTTCCCCGACCTTAGGAGCCCCATTGCTTGATCGTTTTTAGCGGCCGAGTTGTGTCTAGAAAAATGTTTTGAGTCTTTAGGAATTATATATCGGAGAGCTTAGGAATTCTTTTTACTTCCCAGTCTCCTCATCGCTCTGGTAAGGCATCCTGACGTAGAGTTTTGACTCTTCTCTTCTCAAATTTCACTAAAAAAAATTTAGGATCACGCGAGTATCTTGGAATCGTTCCGATGGCTTATGATGAGAACATTGTCTTGGTGCCTCCTGTCAGGGGTTTAGTGGAAGTGTCCCGGGGAGTTGAGCTCTGAGGTGTTATCATCATAATTTTATCGTTGCAATTCTGGAATACTTGAGATATGTTCGCCGACATCGAAAATCTCTTTTATGCAGTTCGTTGGTGAGATAACCTCGACGCCACCCCGTACTGGGCCGGAGTTCGGGAGTATCGCCATAACTTGTATAACGGATGCTTTTCGAAGGTTGAGGTAGATGGTTTCCGAAGGTTTCTTGGTTATGTGTTGAAGGATGGATACAGCTGGATGTAGGATTTGCTAGTTTGGGTGAGATATTATGCTTCCCCTGTATCCCCAACACTTGATTGCATAACCGGAAAGGTTCGAGAGTTTCATAGGTGGGAATTCTAGTAGCTCCAGTTCTTCTTCCACGGATATTGGTTTGAGATTGGGATTTCTTACTGATTATTCGTTCTTGATCCGTACCTTGTTGATTTATTTCTCTACCTTAATTCTACGTGGCTTCTCAATTTATGGATATGTGACCATTTCAAGAGGAATGCATTCGTTCATTTTGTTCGGATGTGAAGACTATATGTTGCAATTCTCATTCCATTGGATTCAGCTTCAATATTTATCTGTCAATGTGCTAATGGTGGTCAACCTCTTCAGGATGGCTCCTCCAACACGCACGACTCCGAATCCTGATCCGCCACCACCTCCACCTCCTCCAGAGGCATGGCAAGCTGTGATGGCCGCAACCAATGCAAACACTCAGCTGATCATGCAAATTCTTCAAGAGCGCAATCAAGGCAGTCAAGGGAATCAAGGCAGCAATCAGAGTCACTTTGCTACACTCAACCAGTTCCTTGCTAACGGGCCAAAGACTTTCAGCAATTGTGTTGAGGCAACCGATGCTGACGATTGGCTTGTGGATCTGTGTAAGCATTTCGAGTGCAGTAACGTCAGGCATGAGGACTTTGTTAAGTTCGCTTCCTTCCAACTCAAAGATCAAGCTGCAGAATGGTTCCAGCAGTACAAGGATTCTAGAGGTGGACGTGTTATCACTTGGGATGATTTCCGTCGAGATTTCCGAGCTCATCATATTCCGCAGAGCGTGGTTGAAAGCAAGCGTGAGGAATTCCGCAATCTGAAGCAAGGCTCTTTGTCTGTCTATGACTACAACAAGTTGTTCCAGAAGCTCGCCCGCTTTGCCAAGCAGGACGTGCCTGATGAGAAGAGCATGATATACCAGTTCAGGGGTGGTCTTAGAGAAGATATCCAGCTCGCTCTTGTTCTCTTCGAGCCCTTGAGATACGATGAGTTCTACAACATGGCACTGAAGCAAGAGGCTGCTCAGTTGAGGTGTGATGCTTCCAGGAAGCGAGTCAGAGATGTTACTCCTTCTTCCTCTACTCAAGTGGCCAAGCAGCAGAAGTTTTGGCTTCCTCCTCCTCCGTTCCGTCAGCCGTATCAGCAGAAGAGCAAAGGTGGCAGTGGTTCTTCCCACCCACCCAACCCTGGCTTTCAGAACAAGACTTCGTCTCAAGCTCCAAGATCGAGTGCTCCGTATCACCGTCCGCTTTCTGAGGTCACGTGCAACAAGTGCCAACAGAAGGGTCACTATGCCAACAAGTGTCTCAACCAGAGGCGTCTTCCTCCTCCTCCTCCAGTCAGATCGGCAAGTACAGCTGTGGTCAAGCATAACCCCAAGCATGCCAAGGTCAATTTGATGAATGCAGATCGGGCAGAGGACTCGTCAGATGTGATCATCGGTAACCTTCCTGTTAATTTTATTCCTGCAAAAGTTCTTTTTGACACGGGTGCAACGCATTGTTTCATGTCAAAGCCATTTTTTTACCAAGCATGAATTCATTTCTTCTCATTTGGGTAAACAAATGGATATCGTTTCTCCTGGCAAACGTCTGAGTGCTAGTCTGGAGGTGCCAGATGTTACTATCACGTTGGGCGACTACAAGTTCCTTTCTTCCCCAATGGTTCTTGGTAACTCGGATATTGATCTTATTCTTGGGATGGATTGGCTTTCTAAGCACAAGGCTCAGCTTGATTGTGCAGCCAGGCAGATTCAATTGACTCATTCGTGTGAGGATGTAATTGTCTTTGCCGCTCGGGATAATATCATTCGTCTGTTTTCTCTCAATGAGAAGGGTGAATTGGATGCCATCTCTCAAATTCCAGTCGTTTGCAAATATCAAGATGTCTTTCCAGAAGAGCTCCCAGGAATGCCTCCGCACCGGCTAGTTGAATTTGTTATTGATCTTGAGCCTGGCACGGAACCTATGTGCAAACGTCCATACAAGCTCGGACCTGAAGAGTTGAAGGAGTTGAAGAAGCAACTCGATGAGCAAGAAAGAATGGGTCTCATCCGGCCTAGTTCTTCTCCGTGGGGTTGTGGTGTTCTTTTTGTGAAGAAGAAGGATGGAACAGACCGACTTTGTGTTGATTACCGTCCAGTGAACAAGAAGACCATCAAGAACAAATACCCACTTCCCAACATCAATGAGCTGTTCGAACAACTCAAAGGTGCCCAAGTATTCTCCAAGCTTGATCTCCATAAGGGTTATCACCAGATTCGCATTCGTGAAGAAGATATTCCCAAGACAGCATTCAGAACAAGCTTTGGTTCATATGAATACACTGTCATGTCTTTTGGCCTCGCCAACGCTCCTCCGACGTTCTCTCGCATGATGAATTTCATCTTCAACGCCTACACCAATGACTTCGTTTTGGTCTATCTCGACGACATTCTGGTTTTCTCGAAGAACAAGGAAGATCATGCCAAGCATTTGCGTTTGGTTCTCGATAAGCTCAGAGAACATCAGTTCTACGCCAAGTTCTCCAAGTGCGAATTTTGGCTCGATGAGGTTCTTTATCTTGGTCATATCATCTCTGCCAAGGGCATTTCCGTGAATCCTGAGAAGGTGTCTGCAATTGTGAATTGAGAACCTCCTCAGAACGTGAAGCAACTCCGCAGTTTTCTCGGTCTCGCAAGCTATTGCCGAAGATTCGTTGAAAACTTTTCCAAGATCGCGAAGCCTCTCTCTAATCTTCTTCAGAAGCACGTCAAGTATGTTCGGTCTCCGGAGTGTGATATTGCTTTCAACACTTTGAAAGAGAAGTTGATCACTGCTCCAGTTTTGACTCCGCCTGATGAATCCAAGCCGTACGAGGTCTTTTGTGATGCCTCTCTCCAAGGTCTTGGTGCAATTTTGATGCAAGAGAAGAAAGTGATTGCTTATACGTCTCGCCAGTTGAAGCCTAATGAGAAGAACTACCCCACTCATGATCTCGAGTTGGCGGCAGTTGTGCATGCTCTGTTGACTTGGAGACATCTTCTATTCGGAAGAAAAGTGGACATTTTCACTGATCACAAGAGTCTCAAGTACATCTTCACTCAGCCTAATCTCAATCTTAGGCAAACTCGATGGGTCAAAATGATTCAAGAGTATAATCCGAGTATCGAGTATACTCCAGGCAAGGCCAATGTGATTGCTGACGCTTTGAGCAGGAAGGCTTACTGCAACAGTCTGATTCTTAAGCCTTTTCAACCCGAGCTTTGTGAAGCTTTCCGCAAACTTAATCTGCAAGTTGTTCCTCAAGGTTTCCTCGCCAACCTTCAAGTCTCTCCTACCTTAGAAGACCAGATTCGCCAAGCCCAGCTTCTTGATGCTATGGTGAAAAAGGTGAAGATTGGGATTGCCAAGAGTCAGTCCAAGTATAGGTGCTACCGCCTTGATGACAAGGACACTCTCTTCTTCGAGGATCAAATTGCTGTACCCAAAGGTGAACTTCGTAAAGTGATCATGAACGAGGCTCACAATTCTCTCCTCTCCATCCACCCTGGGAGTACGAAGATGTATCAGGATCTCAAGCAAGCTTATTGGTGGACTCGAATGAAGCGCGAGATCGCTCAATTCGTGAATGAATGTGATGTCTGCAGAAGAGTGAAGGCAGAACACCAAAGGACAGCTGGTCTCCTCCAACCTCTTGCCATTCCAGAATGGAAGTTTGACCACATTGAAATGGACTTCTTGACTGGGTTTCCAAAGTCCAAGCGTGGCAATGATGCTATATTTGTTGTCATCGACAAACTCACCAAAGTGGCTCACTTTCTGCCTATCAAAGAGTCGATCACTGCAGCTCAATTGGCGGAACTCTATACCTCTCGCATTGTCTCTCTGCACGGTATTCCTCAAGTGATCTCTTCAGACCGTGGCAGCATCTTTACCTCGAAGTTTTGGGATTCTTTTCAGAAGGCCATGGGCACTAACATCCGCTTCAGCACTGCTTTCCATCCTCAAACAAGCGGTCAAGTCGAGCGTGTCAACCAGATTATTGAAGATATGCTCAGGGCTTGTGTGATCTCCTTCGGCATGAAGTGGGAGGATTGTCTTCCTTATGCTGAATTCTCATACAACAACAGTTTTCAAGCAAGTTCGGGCAAGGCCCCTTTTGAAATTCTGTATGGCAGGAAGTGCCGTACCCCTCTCAACTGGTCTGAAACCGGTGAACGTCAGCTTTTGGGTAATGACTTAATCACAGAGGCAGAAGAAATGTGCAAAGTCATTCGTGATAACCTCAAAGCAGCCCAATCCCGCCAGAAGAGCTACTATGATAGTAAGCACCGTGATTTGGCTTTCGATATCGGAGATCATGTTTACCTCCGTGTCTCTCATATGAAAGGTACTTGTTGCTTCGGTATCAAAGGGAAGCTTGCCCCTAGATATGTGGGACCTTTCAAGATCGTCAACAAGAGAGGCGACCTCGCCTATCAACTCGAGCTTCCTTCAAACTTTGCAAATGTCCATGACGTGTTCCATGTCTCTCAACTTCGAAAGTGCTTCAAGACTCCTGACCGCACCGTCAACTTCGAGGACATTGAGCTCCAAGAAGATCTCTCTTATCGTGAGCAACCAGTTGCTATTCTGGAAGAGACTGAACGCAAGACTCGCAACAAGTCAATCAAATTTCTCAAAGTCAAGTGGTCACACCATTCCGACCGTGAAGCTACCTGGGAACGCGAGGATCACCTCCGTTCTGAGTACCCGGAGTTCTTTCAATCCTAGATCTCGGGACGAGATCTTTTCGTAGTGGTGGAGTGTTGTAACGCCCCAGATGTAACTTTCCCAATTTGTACTCCAACTCTTGCCGTTTCCGGCGTTAAGTTATATTTATTTCCTCGGGTTCGGGTTTTGTCTCCGTGTGTGGTTGTCGTTGTCATGCATCTCATATGTCATCATGTGCATTGCATTTGCATACGTGTTCGTCTCATGCATCCAAGCATTTTCCCCGTTGTCCGTTTTGAATTCCGGCGCTTCGTTCTCCTCCGGTGGTCATTTCTACCTTTCTTTCGTGTGTGGGGATTAAACATTTCCGGATTGGACCGAGACTTGCCAAGCGGCCTTGGTTTACTACCGGTAGACCTCCTGTCAAGTTTCGTGCCATTTGGACTTCGTTTGATACTCCAACGGTTAACCGAGGAACCGAAAAGGCCTCGTGTGTGTTGCAGCCCAACACCCCTCCAATTTGGCCCAAAACCTACCAAACTCTGCTCCATGTCCTAGAGCGTTCAATCACGATCGCGTGGCCGAAAACCGCACCTCATTTGGACTCTCCTAGCTCCACTTATGCCTATAAATAGACCCCCCCGAATTTCGGATCTCTCCTCCCTCACGAAACCCTAAAATCGCCCCGCGCCGCGCCGGACATTGTCCGACCCGGCCGGACACCGCCGCCGCCCTCTCCCGAGCTGCCACGTGGCAGGCGCCGCCTCCCACCGCCGAAGCCCGCGCGGCCCGGGGAAGGCCCCCGCGGCCC
>NC_041392.1:557955614-557965874 GCF_002162155.2 Triticum dicoccoides | reverse complement strand
CACCGCGCGCCGCCCCGCGCCCCGCGGCCGCCGCCCCGCCTCCTCGTCGCCGGCAGCCTCTCCGGTGAGAGCTCCGGCCGCCGCATCCTTTTTTTCTTCCGGCGAACCTCGAGCAGCTACAGTGCAGCGCCGCGCCTCGGTTTCCGTGCGAAACCCTAGATCTGATCGGAGAGGTTGATTTTTTTACTAAGTCCCAGAATTCTTGATCCATATGCTCATGTTCGTGGCTCCGTAACTTTGCATCCGTAGCTCCGATTTGGGCATATAGTATATCAAAATGTTCATCTCAGCGCGTGCATCATTTCATTCCATTGCATCATTTTCATTTGAGTTCATCTTGATGCCCAAAATGCTGTTAGAAGGAGGCTCGTGACTAAATTGTCAGATCTGTTAGTTCATCTTAGACTTTTGTCATTTTTGCCATGATTTTTGTGTGCATGCTATGCCTGTGAGTCCTTCATATGTTTTGTTAAGCATTTTGTCTTCTTTCCAAAGGTGCAACCCATGCATTTTTAGGATGTGTGTGGTGGCTTGTGCAAGCTTGCAAAGTGAGGCACCCGGTAAATCTGTTTTCAGGGACTTAGTAGTTTTCACAAAGTCTGGGATTATTTAGTTCATCATGCCATATGTTCAGCTTGTTTCCTAGTGATCCGTGCCTCTTTTGAGGATGCTCAGTAAGGGAGTTTTGTTAACCATATTATGCTCTATCCATCCATGTCTTTGTTTGCAATTATGGAGCATCCTAGATTGAGTCAATCAAGCTCTACTTTTGCTTCGTTGTGAATCTGGGCAGATCGTCAACTAGTTTGCGATTTTGCCGATGTTATTGTAGTTGATCCGTGCATGCCATGCCATTGTTCTTGCCTTGTCTAGCTAGCATTTTGTGCCTTCTTAATGGATGTATGCTTGCCTTTCCATGACTTGCACGGTAGTGAGTGCATCAAGCTCGTTTACATGCCTTCGTGAGTTATATTTCAGCATGTCTCAGTTTTCACTGTCTGAAAACTGATTGTGTTTTAGCTATGTTCGTGTGCCCGTTAGCATATTTTGTGAACCCTTTTGGCCCCAGGTCACTTTGGGTCTTTTGTTAAGCTTGTTGAGTAGCTCCATACCATGTTATTTCTTGTCTTAATCAGGTCATGTATCAAGTTGTTTTGCTGCTCCGAAGAGGGCTTCGTGATCTGAAATTTCAGACAAGTGTTAATTTCACTAAGTCTGGAATCTGTTTTGCATTTGCGTTTTTGCCATGCTTGTTAGAACCTCATAATGGATGAATTGGCCGTGGCTCAGTGCTAGTCTTTTGTTAAACATCTTGTGTGCATCCCTGCCATGTATTTTGTTGTCATGTTTGGTGGCTGTAGCATGTTCATTTCATTGCATTTAGATGCCTACTTGCTGTAAATCGCAGACTGGTGTCATTTTTGAAACGCTCGCCATTTCCAAACCGTAACTCCGATTCCGGCGTTCTTTATATCGTTTTCAAGCGATTTCATCCCCTCTTTCCAGTGGCACCCTTGGAATTCCAAGTTGAGGCCAGGTTCATGCATTTCCTGCCACATCTTGCATTTTGCATCCCGCATCGCATCCCGCATAGCATACCATCATTGCATCTTATTATTTGAGTTTGCACGTGGTTGATTGTATTCTTGTTGCTTGTTTGTCTTGTTGGGTAGAGCCGGGAGACAAGTTCGCTAACGAGGAGCCCGTTGAGTTTGCTTTTGAGGATCCAGTCAACTCTGACAACTGTGCAGGCAAGATGATCATACCCTCGAAATCACTACTATCTTTGCTATGCTAGTTTGCTCGCTCTTTTGCTATGCCAATCCTACGATGCCTACCTTTTGCTTTTCAGCCTCCCAATTGCCATGTCAAACCTCTAACCCACCTTGTCCTAGCAAACTATTGATTGGCTATGTTACCGCTTTGCTAAGCCCCTCTTATAGCGTTGCTAGTTGCAGGTGAAGATTGGAGGCGTTCCTTGTTGGAACATCTATTTACTTGTTGGGATATCATTATATTGCTATGTTATCTTAATTCATCTATATACTTGGTAAAGGGTGGAAGGCTCGGCCTCTCGCCTAGTGTTTTGTTCCACTCTTGCCGCCCTAGTTTCCGTCATATCGGTGTTATGTTCCCGGATTTTGCGTTCCTTACGCGGTTGGGTTATAATGGGAACCCCTTGATATTTCGCCTTGATTAAAGCTTGTCCAGCAATGCCCAACCTTGGTTTTACCATTTGCCACCTAGCTTTTTCTTTCCCTTGGGTTCTGCAGACTCAAGGGTCATCTTATTTTAACCCCCCCCGGGCCAGTGCTCCCTCTGAGTGTTGGTCCGAACCGGGCAGCCTGCGGGGCCACCTCGGGGAAACTTGAGGGTTGGTTTTACTCGTAGCTTGACCTATCTGAGTGTGCCCTGAGAAAGAGATATGTGCAGCTCCTATCGGGATTTGTCGGCACATTCGGGCGGTGTTGCTGGTCTTGTTTTAACCTGTTGAAGTGTCTTGAGTTACCGAGATACCGAGTCTGATCGGAATGTCTTGGGAGGAGGTCTATTCCTTCGTTGACCGTGAGAGCTTGTCATGGGCTAAGTTGGGACTCCCCTGCAGGGATTGAACTTTCGAAAGCCGTGCCCGTGGTTATGGGAAGATGGGAATTTGTTAATGTCCGATTGTAGATAACTTGAACCTTAATTAATTAAAATGAATCAACTGAGTGTGTTATCGTGATGGCCTCTTCTCGGCGGGGTCCGGGAAGTGGACACGGTGTTGGAGTAATGTTTGCGCAGGTTGCTCTCTAGTTTCTCGCTCGTGCTTTGCCTCCTCTTCTCGCTCTATTTTGCGATTAAGATAGCCACCATATATGCTAGTCGCTTGCTGCAGCTCCACATATATTTGCCTTACCCTGCCTTTAAGCTTAAATAGTCTTGATCGCGAGGATGCGAGATTGCTGAGTCCCTGTGGCTCACAGATTACTATTACACCAGATGCAGGTCCAGGTGATTCCGCTCCAGGTGACGAGTACGAGCTCAACTGGGAGTTCGACGAGGACTCTCAGCGTTACTACGTTTCCTTTCCCGATGATCAGTAGTGGTGCCCAGTTGGGGGTGATTGGGACCGTGTCGCATGTTGGGTTCTCTTTTATTTTGGCGCCTTAGTCGGGCCATGAGTGTTTTGGATGATGTAATGTTATTATTGTACTTGATTGACGTGGCGAGTGTAAGCCAACTATGTTCTCCCCTTTTATTATTACATTACATGGGATGTTTGTGAAGATTGCCTAACTTGCGACATATGCCTTCAATGCGATTATGTCTCTAAGTCGTGCCTCGACACGTGGGAGCTATAGTCGCGTCGAGGGTGTTACAGGGAACCCCTTGATAGTTCACCTTGATTAAAGATTTTCCAGCAATGCCCAACCTTGGTTTTACCATTTGCCACCTAGCCTCTTTTTCCCTTGGGTTTCCGGAGCCCGAGGGTCATCTTATTTTAAACCCCCCCGGGCCAGTGCTCCTCTGAGTGTTGGTCCACCTGTCAGCTGCCGGTGGCCACCAGGGGCAACCCCGGGCTGGCTTACCCGTACCTAAGACAATTTGAGTGTGCCCTGAGAAAGAGATATGTGCAGCTCCTATCGGGATTTGTCGGCACATTCGGGCGGTGTTGCTGGATTTGTTTTAACTTGTCGAAGTGTCTTGTAGTACTGGGATACCGAGTCTAATCGGAATGTCTCGGGAGGAGGTCTATTCCTTCGTTGAACGTGAGAGCTTGTCATGGGCTAAGTTGGGACTCCCCTGCAGGGATTTGAACTTTCGAAAGCCGTGCCCGCGGTTATGGGCAGATAGGAATTTGTTAATGTCCGGTTGTAGATAACTTGAACCTTAATTTAATTAAAATGAACCAACGATGTGAGTTACCGTGATGGTCTCTTCTCGGCGGAGCCCGGGAAGTGAACACGGTGTTGGAGTAATGCTTGCCGCAGGATGTCCTCTAGTCACTCGTCCGAGCTTTGCCTCCTCTTCTCGCTCTCTTTTGCGAACAGCATAACCACCATATATGCTAGTCGCTTGCTGCAGCTCCACATATTTACCTTGCCTTACCCATAATCTTAAATAGTCTTGATCGTGAGGGTGCGAGATTGCTGAGTCCCTATGGCTCACAGATTACTTCCAAACCAGATGCAGGGCCTGATGATTCCATTCCAGATGATGCGCTTGAGCTCAAGTGGGAGTTCGACGAGGAATCACGCCGATACTATGTGTCTTTCCCTGATGATCAGTAGTGGTGCCTAGTTGGTGTGATTGGGATCGTGTCGCATGTTGGGTTTATCTTTTATTATGGCGCCGTAGTCGGGACATGAGTGTTTGAATGTTGTAATGCTATTTATGTACTTTGATTGACATGGCGAGTGTAAGCCAACTATGTATCTCCCCTTTTATTATCTATATTACATGGGATGTTGTGAAGGTTACCTAACTTGCGACATTGCTTTCAATGCGGTTATGCCTCTAAGTCGTGCCTCGACACGTGGGACATATAGCCGCATCGCGGGTGTTACAAGTTGGTAATCAGAGCCTTCCCCGACCTTAGGAGCCCCCATTGCTTGATCGTTATTAACGGCCGAGTTGTGTCTAGAAAAATGTTTTGAGTCATTTAGGAATTATATATCGGAGAGCTTTAGGAATTGTTTTTACTCCCTAGTCTCCTCATCGCTCTGGTAAGGCATCCTGACGTAGAGTTTTGACTATTCTCTTCTCAAATTTCACAAAAAAAATTAGGATCACGCGGGTATCTTGGAATCGTTCTGATGGTTTTGTGACGAGAACATTGTTCTTGGTGCCTCCTATCTTTAGGGGTTGTGGCAGTGTCCCGGGGAGTTGAGCTCCGAGGTGTTGTCGTCACAATTTTATCGTTGCAGTTCTGGAATACCTGAGTTTAGTACGCCGACATCGAAAATCTCTTTTATGCAGTTCGTTGGTGAGATAACCTCGACGCCACCCAGTACTGGGGCCGGAGTTCGTGAGCATCGCCATAACTTGTATAACGGATGCTTTTTCGAAGGTTGAGGTAGATGGTTTCCGAAGTTTTCTCGGTTATGTGTCAAAGGATGGATACAGCTGGATGTAGGATTTGCTAGATTTGGGTGAGATATTATGCTTCCCATGTATCCCCAACACCTGATTGCATAACCGGAAAGTTTCGGGAGTTTCATAGGTGGGAATTCTTGTAGCTCTAGTTCTCCTTCCACGGATATTTGGTTTGAGATTGGGATTTCTTGCCGAGTATTCATTCTTGATCCGTACCTTGTTGATTTATTTCTCTACCTAAATTCTAAGTGGCTTCTCAATTTATGGATATGTGACCATTTCAAGTGGAATGCATTCGTTCATTTTGTTCGGATGTGAAGACTATATTGTTGCAATTTCAACCCGTTTGATTCAGCTTCATTTTGTCTGTCAATGTGCTAACGGTTGTCACCCTCTTCAGGATGGCTCCCGCTAAGAGCACCAATCAGAATCAGAATCAGGATCCGCCACCACCTCCACCTCCTCCGGAGGCATGGCAAGCTGTGATGGCCGCAACCAATGCAAACACACAGTTGATCATGCAAATTCTTCAAGAGCGCAATCAAGCGAACCAAGGCAACCAAGGCAACAATCAGAATCACTTTGCTACACTCAACCAGTTCCTTGCTAACGGGCCAAAGACTTTCAGCAATTGTGTTGAGGCAACTGATGCTGACGATTGGCTCGTGGATCTGTGCAAGCATTTCGAGTGCAGTAACGTCAGGCCTGAGGACTTCGTCAAGTTCGCTTCCTTCCAACTCAAAGATCAAGCTGCCGAATGGTTCCAGCAGTACAAGGATTCCAGAGGAGGTCGTGTGATTACCTGGGATGAATTCCGTCAAGACTTCAAAGCTCATCATATTCCTCAGAGCGTGGTTGAAAGCAAGCGTGAGGAATTCCGCAACCTGAAGCAAGGCTCTTTGTCTGTCTATGACTACAACAAGTTGTTCCAGAAGCTTGCCCGCTTTGCTAAGCAGGACGTCCCTGATGAGAAGAGCATGATATACCAGTTCAGGGGTGATCTCAGAGAGGAAATCCAGCTAGCTCTTGTTCTCTTTGAGCCCTTGAGATACAATGAGTTCTACAACATGGCATTGAAGCAAGAGGCCGCTCAACTGAGGTGTGATGCTTCCAAGAAGCGAGTCAGAGACACTACTCCTTCTTCCTCTACTCAAGTGGCCAAGCACCAGAAGTATTGGCTTCCTCCTCCTCCGTTTCGTCAGTCGTATCAGCAGAAGAGCAAAGGTGGCAGTGGATCTTCCCACCCACCCAACCCTGGCTTTCAGAACAAGACTTCGTCTCAAGCTCCAAGATCGAGTGCTCCGTATCACCGTCCGCTTTCAGAGGTCATGTGCAACAAGTGCCAACAGAAGGGTCACTGTGCCAACAAATGCTTCAACCAGAGGCGTCTCCCTCCTCCTCCTCCTGTGAGATTGGCAAGTACAGCTATGGTCAAGCATAATCCCAAGCACGCCAAGGTTAACTTGATGAACACAGCTCAGGCAGAGGACTCGTCAGATGTCATCATGGGTAACCTTCCTGTTAACGATGTTCCTGCAAAAGTTCTTTTTGACACTGGTGCATCGCATTGTTTCATCTCGAGACCGTTTACATCTAAGCATGGTTTGGCTTTGCAAATTTTGCCTAGTCCATTAGCAGTTGTCTCTCCCGGTAGGCGCATGCATGCTAACTCCATTGCTCCGGATGTTACTATCACTTTCGGTGACTACAAATTTCTATGTTCTCCAATGTTTCTTGGTGATTTGGATATTGATCTTATTATCGGAATGGATTGGCTTTCTAAGAACAAGGCGCATCTTGATTGTGCAGTCAGGTAGATTCAATTGACTCATTCGTCTGAGGATGTAATTGTCTTTGCCGCTCGTGATGATACCATTCGTCTGTTTTCTCTCAATGAGAAGGGTGAACTGGATGCTATCTCGCAGATTCCAGTCGTTTGCGAATATCAAGACGTCTTTCTAGAAAAGCTTCCAGGAATGCCTCCGCACCGGCCAGTTGAATTCATCATCGATCTTGAGCCTGGCAAAGAACCAGTGTGCAAGCGTCCTTACAAGCTCGGACTTGAAGAGGTTAAGGAGCAGAAGAAGCAACTCGATGTTCAAGAGAGAATGGGTCTCATCCGGCCTAGTTCTTCTCCGTGGGGTTGTGGTGTTCTTTTTGTGAAGAAGAAGGATGGAATGGACCGACTTTGTGTTGATTACCATCCATGGAACAAGAAGACCATCAAGAACAAATACCCACTTCCCAACATCAACGAGCTGTTCGAACAAGTCAAAGGTGCCCAAGTATTCTCCAAGCTTGATCTCCGTATGGGTTATCATCAGATCCGAATCCGTGAGCAAGATATTCCCAAGACGACTTTCAGGACAATCTTTGGTTCATATGAATACACTGTCATGTCTTTTGGCCTCGTCAACGCTCCTCCGACGTTCTCTCGCGTGATGAACTTCATCTTCAACGCCTACACCAATGACTTCGTTTTGGTCTATCTCGACGACATTCTGGTTTTCTTGAAGAACAAGGAAGATCATGCCAAGCACTTGCTTTGGTACTCGATAAGCTCAGGGAACTCAAGTTCTACGCCAAGTTCTCTAAGTGCGAATTTTGGCTTCATGAGGTTCTTTATCTTGGTCATATCATCTCTGCCAAGGGCATTGCGGTGAATCCTGAGAAGGTGTCTGCAATTGTGAATTGGGAACCTCCTCAGAACGTGAAGCAACTCCGTAGCTTCCTCGGTCTCGCAAGCTACTGTCGAAGATTCGTTGAAAACTTTTCTAAGATCGCGAAGCCTCTCTCAAATCTTCTCCAGAAGCACGTCAAGTACGTTTGGTCTCCGGAGTGTGACATTGCTTTCAACACTTTGAAAGAGAAATTGGTCACTGCTCCAGTTCTGACTCCGCCTGATGAATCCAAGCCGTACGAGGTCTTTTGTGATGCCTCTCTCCAAGGTCTTGGCGCAGTGTTGATGCAAGAAAAGAAAGTTGTGGCTTATACCTCTCGCCAGTTGAAGCCCAACGAGAAGAACTACCCCACTCATGACCTTGAGTTGGCGGCAGTTGTGCATGCTCTTTTGACTTGGAGACATCTCTTATTGGGAAGAAAAGTGGACATTTTCACTGATCACAAGAGTCTCAAGTACATCTTCACTCAGCCTAATCTCAACCTCAGGCAAACTCGATGGGTCAAAATGATTCAAGAGTATAATCCGAGTATCGAGTATACTCCAGGCAAGGCCAATGTGATTGCTGACGCATTGAGCGGGAAGGCTTATTGCAACAGTCTTATTCTCAAGCCTTATCAACCCGAGCTTTGTGAAGCTTTCCGCAAACTTAATCTGCAAGTTGTTCCTCAAGGTTTCCTCGCCAACCTTCAAGTCTCTCCTACCTTGGAAGACCAGATTCGCCAAGCTCAGCTTCTTGATGCTATGGTAAAAAAGGCGAAGATTGGGATTGCCAAGAGTCAACCCAAGTACAAGTGCTACCGCCTTGATGACAAGGACACTCTCTTCTTCGAGGATCGTATTGTTGTGCCCAAAGGTGATCTTCGTAAGGTTATCATGAACGAGGCTCACAATTCTCTCCTCTCCATCCACCCTGGGAGCACGAAGATGTATCAGGACCTCAAGCAGGCTTATTGGTGGACTCGAATGAAGCGCGAGATTGCTCAATTCGTGAATGAGTGTGATGTCTACAGAAGGGTGAAGGCAGAACACCAAAGGCCAGCTGGTCTCCTCCAACCGCTTGCCATTCCAGAATGGAAGTTTGACCACATTGAGATGGACTTCGTGACTGGGTTTCCAAAGTCCAAGTGTGGCAATGATGCTATATTCGTTGTCATCGACAAACTCACTAAAGTGGCTCACTTTCTGCCTATCAAAGAGTCAATCACTGCAGCTCAATTGGCAGAACTCTATACCTCTCGAATTGTCGCTCTGCACGGTATTCCACAAGTGATCTCTTCAGACCGTGGCAGCATCTTTACCTCCAAATTTTGGGATTCTTTTCAGAAGGCCATGGGCACCAACATCCGCTTCAGCACAGCTTTCCATCCTCAAACTAGCGGTCAAGTCAAGCGTGTCAATCAGATTCTTGAAGATATCCTCAAGGCTTGTGTGATCTCCTTCGGCATGAAGTGGGAGGATTGTCTTCCTTATGCTGGATTCTCCTACAACAACAGTTTTCAAGCAAGTTCGGGCAAGGCCCCATTTGAAATTCTGTATGGCAGGAAGTGCCGTACACCTCTCAACTAGTCTGAAACCGGTGAAAGTCAACTTCTGGGAAATGACTTAATCACAGAGGCAGAGGAAATGTGCAAAGTCATTCGAGATAACCTCAAAGCAGCCCAATCCCGCCAGAAGAGCTACTATGATAGTAAGCACCGTGATTTGGCTTTTGAGATCGGAGATCATTTTTACCTCCGCGTCTCTCCAATGAAAGGTACCGTCGCTTCGGTATCAAAGGGAAGCTTGCCCCCAGATACGTGGGACCTTTCAAGATCGTCAGCAAGAGAGGCGATCTCGCCTATCAACTCGAGCTTCCTTCAAACTTTGCAAATGTTCATGACGTGTTCCATGTCTCTCAGCTCCGAAAGTGCTTCAAGACTCCTGACCTGTAACACCCCAGATATGATTTACCCAATATGTACTCCAACTCTTCCCGTTTCCGGCCTTAAGTTATTTTATTTTCTCGGGTTCGGGTTTTTGTCTCCGTGTGTTGTTGTCGTTGTCATGCATCTCATATCATGTCATCATGTGCATTGCATTTGCATACGTGTTCATATCATGCGTTCGAGCATTTTCCCCGTTGTCCGTTTTGCATTCCGGCGCTTCGTTCTCCTCTGGTGGTCATTTCTACCTTTCTTTCGTGTGTGGGGATTAAACATTTCCGGATTGGACCGAGACTTGCCAAGCGGCCTTGGTTTACTACCGGTAGACCGCCTGTAAGGTTTCGTACCATTTAGACTTCGTTTGATACTCCAACGGTTAACCAAGGGACCGAAAAGGCCTCGTGTGTGTTGCAGCCCAACACCCCTCCATTTTGGCCGAAAACCCACCAAAACCCTCTCCATCATCTAGAGCGTTCGATCACGATCGCGTGGCCGAAAACCGCACCTCATTTGGACTCTCCTAGCCCCTCCTATGCCTATTTAAAGACCCCCTCCGATTTCTTCTTCTTCTTCTCC
>NC_041392.1:557943840-557955317 GCF_002162155.2 Triticum dicoccoides | reverse complement strand
GCCGCCATCTCTTGCTCCGGCGGCCGAGCCAGCCAGCCCCGCCACAGACGCCATCGCCGGTGGGCTCCGGTGCTCCCTCCGGCCGGCGCCGCACCGGGCCACCGAGCCACCGCCGCACCCCGACGTCGCGTGACGCCCTCCGACCGGCCGCTGCCTCCCCGACCTCGTCTCCGGCCAGATCCGGCCGCGGGAGAGCCGGATCCGGTGACCCCGTCCTCGTCGGTCGCAATTTTCGTCTTCTCCGGCGAGATCCGCCACCGCTTCGTTTTGCGTGCCCGGGTCAACCCTAGATCCGCGGGTGGCGATTTTCTTCTACGTCCTCAAGTTCCAGATACATATGCCCATGTTCATCGTGCTATTACTTTGTATCTGTACCTCCGTTTCGGGCATATGGCATATCAAAATGTTCGCCTCAGAGAGTACATCATTTCATCTCATTGCATCATTTTCATTTGAGTTCATCTTGATGCCCGAAATGCTGTTAGAAGTAGGCTATTTGAGACAATTGTCAGATCTGCTGCTCCATTTAGATATTTGTCATTTTTGCCATGATTATTGTGTGCATGATATGCCCCTGAGCTCTTCATGAGTTTTGTTATTTGTTTTGCCATCTATCCAGAGGTGCAACCCATGTATTTTTGTGATGTGTGTGGTGACTAACACAAGCTTGCAAAGTGGAGCATTCGTTAATGCTGATTTCAGGGACTTAGCATTTCCACTAAGTCCTTGAGCTGTTTATCTCAATATGCCATATGTTCATGTTGATTCCTAGTGATCCATGCCTCTTTTGAGGATGATCAGTAAGGATGTTTTCTTAATCTTGTAGTGCTCTATCCATCCATGTCTTTGTTTGCAATTATGGAGCACCCTAGCTTGAGTCAATCGAGCTCTACTTTTGTCATTTCGTGAATCTGGGCAGATTGTCTACTTGTTAGCAATTTTGCCGAGGATGTTGTAGCTGATCCGTGCATGCTATGCTATTGTTCTTGCCATGACTAGCTTGTATTTTGTGTATTCTTGATGGGTGTATGCTTAGACTGTCATGACTTGCTCTGTAGTGAGTGCATCGAGCTCGTAAACATGCCTACTTGATATCTGTTTCAGCATGCTCCAGTTTTCACAAAGTCTGAGAACTGATTATGTTTTTGCCATCTTCACATGCTTGCAAATGTATTTTCTGATCCCTTTTGTCTCATGGTCACTAAGGTACTTTTGTTAAGTGATTTGAGTAGCTCCATGCCATGCTTTACTTTGCCATGTTCAGGTCCTGTAGCATATACTTTTCATGCTCCAAAGAGTGCTACCTGATCTGGAATCCCACACAAGTGTTAATTTCACTAAGTCTGAAATCTGTTTACCAAATGCATTTTTGCCATGCTTGTTTGAACCTGTTAATGGATGAATTGGCCGTAGCTCAATGCTAGTCTTTTGTTAAGCATCGTGAATGGATCCCTGCCATGTATTTTGTTGCCATGTTTGGGTGCTGTAGCATGTTCATCTTGTTGCATCTAGTTGGCTACTTGCTGTAAATCGCATAACGTGGTCATATTTGAATTGCTCGCCATTTCCAAACCGTAACTCCGATTCCGGAGTTCTTTATATCGTTTTTAAGCGATTTCATCTCATATTTCCAGTGGCACACTTGGATTTCAAAGTTGAGGCGAGGTTCATGCATTCCTTGTCAAATCTTGCATAGGCATCCCATATCGCATCCCGCATAGCATACCATGTTTGCATCTTGTTGTTTGAGTTTGCACGTGGTTGATTGTGTTCCATTTGCTTGTTTGTCTTGTTTGGGTAGAGCCGGGAGACGAGTTCGCTAACGAGGAGCCCGTTGAGTTTTCTTTTGAGAATCCAGTCAACTCTGACAACTTTGCAGGCAAGATGATCATACCCTCGAAATCACTACTATCTTTGCTTTGCTAGATGCTCGCTCTTTTGCTATGCCTATGCTATGATGCCTACCACTTGCTTATCATGCCTCCCAAATTGCCATGTCAAACCTCTAACCCACCATGTCCTAGCAAACCGTTGTTTGGCTATGTTACCGCTTTGCTCAGCCCCTCTTATAGCGTTGCTAGTTGCAGGTGAAGATTGGAGACCGTTCCTTCTTGGAACATATTTTACTTGTTGGGATATCATTAGTTTATCTTGTTATATTAATGCATCTATGTACTTGGTAAAGGGTGGAAGGCTCGGCCTCTCGCCTAGTGTTTTGTTCCACTCTTGCCGCCCTAGTTTCCGTCATATCGGTGTTATGTTCCCGGATTTTTGCCTTCCTTACGCGGTTGGGTGATAATGGGAACCCCTTGATAGTTCGCCTAGATTAAAGCTTTTCCAGCAATGCCCAACCTTGGTTTTACCATTTGCCACCTAGCCTCTTTTTCCCTTGGGTTTCCGGAGCCCGAGGGTCATCTTATTTTAAACCCCCCCGGGCCAGTGCTCCTCTGAGTGTTGGTCCACCTGTCAGCTGCCGGTGGCCACCAGGGGCAACTCTGGGCTGGCCTACCCGTACCTAAGACAATCTGAGTGTGCCCTGAGAAAGAGATATGTGCGGCTCCTATCGGGATTTGTCGGCACATTCGGGCGGTTTTGCTGGATTTTTTTAACTTGTCAAAGTGTCTTGTAGTACCGGGATACCGAGTCTGATATGAATGTCTCGGGAGGAGGTCTATTCCTTCGTTGACCGTGAGAGCTTGTCATGGGCTAAGTTGGGACTCCCCTGCAGGGATTTGAACTTTCGAAAGCCGTGCCCGCGGTTATGGGCAGATGGGAATTTGTTAATGTCCGGTTGTAGATAACTTGAACCTTAATTTAATTAAAATGAATCAACGGTGTGAGTTACCGTGATGGTCTCTTCTCGGCGGAGCCAGGGAAGTGAACACGGTGTTGGAGTAATGCTTGCCGCAGGATGTCCTCTAGTCACTCGTCCGTGCTTTGCCTCCTCTTCTCGCTCTCTTTTGCGAACAGGATAGCCACCATATATGCTAGTCGCTTGCTGCAGCTCCACATATTTACCTTGCCTTACCCATAAGCTTAAATAGTCTTGATCGCGAGGGTGCGAGATTTCTGAGTCCCTGTGGCTCACAGATTACTTCCAAACCAGATGCAGGGCCTGATGATTCCGTTCCAGATGACGCGCTTGAGCTCAAGTGGGAGTTCGACAAGGACTCACGCCGATACTACGTGTCTTTACCTGATGATCAGTAGTGGTGCCCAGTTGGGGTGATCGGGACCATGTCGCATGTTGGGTTTATCTTTTATTTTGGCGCCGTAGTCGGGCCATGAGTGTTTGAATGTTGTAATGCTATTTATGTACTTTGATTGACATGGCGAGTGTAAGCCAACTATGTATCTCCCCTTTTATTATCTATATTACATGGGATGTTGTGAAGATTGCCTAACTTGCGGCATTGCTTTCAATGTGGTTATGCCTCTAAGTCGTGCCTCAACACGTGGGAGATATAGCCGCATCGAGGGCGTTACAAGTTGGTAATCAGAGCCTTCCCCGACCTTAGGAGCCCCCATTGCTTGATCGTTATTAGCGGTCGAGTTGTGTCTAGAAAAATGTTTTGAGTCATTTAGGAATTATATATCGGAGAGCTTTAGGAATTCTTTTTACTCCCCAGTCTCCTCATCGCTCTGGTAAGGCATCCTGACGTAGAGTTTTGACTATTCTCTTCTCAAATTTCACAAACAAAATTTAGGATCACGCAGGTATCTTGGAATCGTTCCGATGGTTTTGTCACGAGAACATTGTTCTTGGTGCCTCCTGTCTTTAGGGGTTGTGGCAGTGTCCTGGGGAGTTGAGCTCCGAGGTGTGGTCGTCACAATTTTATCGTTGCAGTTCTAGAATACCTGAGTTTAGTACGCCGACATCGAAAATCTCTTTTATTCAGTTCGTTGGTGAGATAACCTCGACGCCACCCAGTACTGGGGCGGGAGTTCGGGAGTATCGCCATAACTTGTATAACGAATGCTTTTTCGAAGGTTGAGGTAGATGGTTTCCGAAGTTTTCTCAGTTATGTGTTGAAGGATGGATACAACTGGATGTAGGATTTGCTAGATTTGGGTGAGATATTATGCTTCCCCAGTATCCCCAACACCTGATTACATAATCGGAAAGGTTCGGGAGTTTCATAGGTGGGAATTCTTGTAGCTCTAGTTCTTCTTCCACGGATATTTGGTTTGAGATTGGGATTTCTTACCGAGTATTCGTTCTTGATCCGTACCTTGTTGATTTATTTCTCTACCTAAATTCTCAGTGGCTTCTCAATTTATGGATATGTGACCATTTCAAGTGGAATGCATTCGTTCATTTTGTTCGGATGTGAAGACTATATGTTGCAATTTCAACCCGTTTGATTCAGCTTCATTTTGTCTGTCAATGTGCTAACGGTTGTCACCCTCTTCAGGATGGCTCCCGCTAAGAGCACCAATCAGAATCAGAATCAGGATCCGCCACCACCTCCACCTCCTCCGGAGGCATGGAAAGCTGTGATGGCCGCAACCAATGCAAACACACAGTTGATCATGCAAATTCTTCAAGAGCACAATCAAGCGAACCAAGGCAACCAAGGCAACAATCAGAATCACTTTGCTACACTCAACCAGTTCCTTGCTAACGGGCCAAAGACTTTCATCAATTGTGTTGAGGCAAATGATGCTGATGATTGGCTCGTGGATCTGTGCAAGCATTTCGAGTGCAGTAACGTCAGGCCTGAGGACTTCGTCAAGTTCGCTTCCTTCCAACTCAAAGATCAAGCTGCAGAATGGTTCTAGCAGTACAAGGATTCTAAAGGAGGTCGTGCGATTACCTGGGATGAATTCCGTCAAGACTTCAAAGCTCATCATATTCCTTAGAGCGTGGTTGAAAGCAAGCGTGAGGAATTCCGCAACCTGAAGCAAGGCTCTTTGTCTGTCTATGACTACAACAAGTTGTTCCAGACGCTCGCCCGCTTTGCTAAGCAGGACGTCCCAGATGAGAAGAGCATGATATACCAGTTCAGGGGTGATCTTAGAGAGGAAATCCAGCTAGCTCTTGTTCTCTTTGAGCCCTTGAGATACGATGAGTTCTACAACATGGCATTGAAGCAAGAGGCCGCTCAAATGAGGTGTGATGCTTCCAAGAAGCGAGTCAGAGACACTACTCCTTCTTCCTCTACTCAAGTGGCCAAGCACCAGAAGTATTGGCTTCCTCCTCCTCCGTTTCGTCAGTCGTATCAGCAGAAGAGCAAAGGTGGCAGTGGATAGTCCCACCCACCCAACCCTGGCTTTCAGAACAAGACTTCATCTCAAGCTCCAAGATCGAGTGCTCTGTATCACCGTCCGCTTTCAGAGGTCACGTGCAACAAGTGCCAACAGAAGGGTCACTATGCCAACAAATGCTTCAACCAGAGGCGTCTCCCTCCTCCTCCTCCTGTGAGATCGGCAAGTACAACTGTGGTCAAGCATAATCCCAAGCACGCCAAGCTCAACTTGATGAACGCAGCTTAGGCAGAGGACTCGTCAGATGTCATCATGGGTAACCTTCCTGTTAACGATGTTCCTGCAAAAGTTCTTTTTGACACTGGTGCATCGCATTGTTTCATCTCGAGACTGTTTACATCTAAGCATGGTTTGGCTTTGCAAATTTTGCCTAGTCCATTAGCAGTTGTCTCTCCCGGTAGGCGCATGCATGCTAACTCCATTGCTCCGGATGTTACTATCACTTTGGGTGACTACAAATTTCTATCTTCTCCAACGGTTCTTGGTGATTCGGATATTGATCTTATTCTCGGAATGGATTGGCTTTCTAACCACAAGGCGCATCTTGATTGTGCAGCCAGGAAGATTCAATTGACTCATTCGTCTGAGGATGTAATTGTCTTTGCCGCTCGTGATGATACCATCCGTCTGTTTTCTCTCAATGAGAAGGGTGAACTGGATGCTATCTCGCAGATTCCAGTCGTTTGCGAATATCAATACATCTTTCCAGAAGAGCTTCCAGGAATGCCTCTGCACCGGCCAGTTGAATTCATCATCGATCTTGAGCCTGGCACGGAACCAGTGTGCAAGCGTCCTTACAAGCTCGGACCTGAAGAGTTGAAGGAGCTGAAGAAGCAACTCAATGTTCAAGAGAGAATGGGTCTCATCCGGCCTAGTTCTTCTCCGTGGGGTTGTGGTGTTCTTTTTGTGAACAAGAAGGATGGAACGGACCGACTTTGTGTTGATTACCGTCCCTGGAACAAGAAGACCATCAAGAACAAATACCCACTTCCCAACATCAACGAGCTGTTCGAACAAGTCAAAGGTGCCCAAGTATTCTCCAAGCTTGATCTCCGTATGGGTTATCATCAGATCCGAATCCGTGAGCAAGATATTCCCAAGACGGCTTTCAGGACAATCTTTGGTTCATATGAATACACTGTCATGTCTTTCGGCCTCGTCAACGCTCCTCCGACGTTCTCTTGCATGATGAACTTCATCTTCAACGCCTACACCAATGACTTCGTTTTGGTCTATCTCGACGACATTCTGGTTTTCTCGAAGAACAAGGAAGATCATGCCAAGCACTTGCGTTTGGTACTCGATAAGCTCAGGGAACTCAAGTTCTACGCCAAGTTCTCTAAGTGCGAATTTTGGCTTCATGAGGTTCTTTATCTTGGTCATATCATCTCTGCCAAGGGCATTGCGGTGAATCCTGAGAAGGTGTCTGCAATTGTGAATTGGGAACCTCCTCAGAACGTGAAGCAACTCCGTAGCTTCCTCGGTCTCGCAAGCTATTGTCGAAGATTCGTTGAAAACTTTTATAAGATCGCGAAGCCTCTCCCAAATCTTCTCCAGAAGCACGTCAAGTACGTTTGGTCTCCGGAGTGTGACATTGCTTTCAACACTTTGAAAGAGAAATTGGTCACTGCTCCAGTTCTGACTCCGCCTGATGAATCCAAGCCGTACGAGGTCTTTTGTGATGCCTCTCTCCATGGTCTTGGCGCAGTATTGATGCAAGAAAAGAAAGTTGTAGCTTATACCTCTCGCCAGTTGAAGCCCAACGAGAAGAACTACCCCACTCATGACCTTGAGTTGGTGGCAGTTGTGCATGCTCTTTTGACTTGGAGACATCTCTTATTGGGAAGAAAAGTGGACATTTTCACTGATCACAAGAGTCTCAAGTACATCTTCACTCAGCCTAATCTCAACCTCAGGCAAACTCGATGGGTCGAAATGATTCAAGAGTATAATCCGAGTATCGAGTATACTCCAGGCAAGGCCAATGTGATTGCTAACGCATTGAGCAGGAAGGCTTATTGCAACAGTCTTATTCTCAAGCCTTATCAACCTGAGCTTTGTGAAGCTTTCCGCAAACTTAATCTGCAAGTTGTTCCTCAAGGTTTCCTCGCCAACCTTCAAGTCTCTCCTACCTTGGAAGACCAGATTCGCCAAGCTTAGCTTCTTGATGCTATGGTGAAAAAGGTGAAGATTGGGATTGCCAAGAGTCAACCCAAGTACAAGTGCTACCGCCTTGATGACAAGGACACTCTCTTCTTCGAGGATCGTATTGTTGTGCCCAAAGGTGATCTTCGTAAGGTTATCATGAACGAGGCTCACAATTCTCTCCTCTCCATCCACCCTGGGAGCACGAGCAGGCTTATTGGTGGACTCGAATGAAGCGCGAGATTGCTCAATTCGTGAATGAGTGTGATGTCTGCAGAAGGGTGAAGGCAGAACACCAAAGGCCAGCTGGTCTCCTTCAACCTCTTGCCATTCCAGAATGGAAGTTTGACCACATTGAGATGGACTTCGTGACTGGGTTTCCAAATTCCAAGCGTGGCAATGATGCTATATTCATTGTCATCGACAAACTCACTAAAGTGGCTCACTTTCTGCCTATCAAAGAGTCAATCACTGCAGCTCAATTGGCGGAACTCTATACCTCTCGAATTGTCTCTCTGCACGGTATTCCACAAGTGATCTCTTCAGACCGTGGCAGCATCTTTACCTCCAAGTTTTGGGATTCTTTTCAGAAGGCCATGGGCACCAACATCCGCTTTAGCACAGCTTTCCATCCTCAAACTAGCGGTCAAGTCGAGCGTGTCAATCAGATTCTTGAAGATATGCTCAGGGCTTGTGTGATCTCCTTCGGCATGAAGTGGGAGGATTGTCTTCCTTATGTTGAATTCTCCTACAACAATAGTTTTCAAGCAAGTTCGGGCAAGACCCCATTTGAAATTCTGTATGGCAGGAAGTGCCGTACCCCTCTCAACTGGTCTGAAACCGGTGAATGTCAACTTCTGGGAAATGACTTAATCACAGAGGCAGAGGAAATGTGCAAAGTTATTCGAGATAACCTCAAAGCAGCCCAATCCCGCCAGAAGAGCTACTATGATAGTAAGCACCGTGATTTGGCTTTCGAGATCGGAGATCATTTTTACCTCCGCGTCTCTCCAATGAAAGGTACCCGTCGCTTCGGTATCAAAGGGAAGCTTGCCCCCAGATACGTGGGACCTTTCAAGATCGTCAGCAAGAGAGGCGATCTCGCCTATCAACTCGAGCTTCCTTCAAACTTTGCAAATGTTCATGACGTGTTCCATGTCTCTCAGCTCCGAAAGTGCTTCAAGACTCCTGACTGCACCGTCAACTTCGAGGTCATTGAGCTCCAAGAAGATCTATCTTACCGTGAGCACCCCATGGCTATTCGTGAAGAGACTGAATGTAAGACTCGCCACAAGTCAATTAAATTCCTCAAAGTCAAGTGGTCACACCATTCCGGTCGTGAAGCTACCTGGGAACGCGAGGATCACCTCCGTTCTGAGTACCCGGCGTTCTTTCAGTCCTAGATCTCGGGACGAGATCCTTTCGTAGTGGCGGCGTGTTGTAACACCCCGGATATGATTTACCCAATATGTACTCCAACTCTTGCCGTTTCCGGCCTTAAGTTATTTTATTTTCTCGGGTTCGGATTTTTGTCTCCGTGTGTTGTTGTCGTTGTCATGCATCTCATATCATGTCATCATGTGCATTGCATTTGCATACGTGTTCACCTCATGCATTCGAGCATTTTCCCCGTTGTCCGTTTTGCATTCCGGCGCTTCGTTCTCCTCCGGTGGTCATTTCTACCTTTCTTTCGTGTGTGGGTATTAAACATTTCCGGATTGTACCGAGACTTGCCAAGCGGCCTTGGTTTACTACCGGTACACCGCCTGTCAAGTTTCGTACCATTTGGACTTCGTTTGATACTCCAACGGTTAACCGAGGGACCGAAAAGGCCTCGTGTGTGTTGCAGCCCAACACCCCTCCATTTTGGCCCAAAACCCACCAAAACCCTCTCCATCATCTAGAGGGTTCCATCACGATCGCGTGGCCGAAAACCGCACCTCATTTGGACTCTCCTAGCCCCTCATATGCCTATTTAAAGACCCCCTCCGATTTCTTCTTCTTCTTCCCTCCCGTAACCCTAGACCCCCCACCTCGCGCGCGCCGGACACAAGTCCCACCGACGGACGTGTCTGCCCGCCGTGTCCGCCGCCACGTGGCAGCCGCCGATTCGCCGCCGCCTCCGCACCCACTTCGCCGCGCCTGCCCGCGCGCCGGCCGCCGGGGCCCTCCCGGCTCACGTCCTCGCCCGCGCCCCGCGCCTTCGCCCCGCCGCCGCCATCTCTCGCTCCGGCGGCCGAGCCGGCCAGCCCCGCCGCAGACGCCATCGCCGGTGGGCTCCGGTGCTCCCTCCGGCCGGCGCCGCACCGGGCCGCCGGGCCACCACCGCACCCCGACGCCGCGTGACGCCCTCCGACCGGCCGCTGCCTCCCCGACCTCGTCTCCGGCCAGATCCGGCCGTGGGAGAGCCGGATCCGGTGACCCCGTCCTCGTCGGCTGCCGTTTTCGTCTTCTCCGGCGAGATCCGCCACCGCTTCGTTTTGCGTGCCCGGGCCAACCCTAGATCCGCGGGTGGCGATTTTCTTCTACGTCCTCAAATTCCAGATCCATATGCCCATGTTCAGCGTGCTCTAACTTTGCATCCGTAGCTCCGTTTCGGGCATATAGCATATCAAAATGTTCGTCTTAGAGAGTACATCATTTCATCTCATTGCATCATTTTCAGTTGAGTTCATCTTGATGCCTGAAATGCTGTTAGAAGTAGGCTATTTGAGACAATTGTCAGATCTGCTGCTCCATTTAGATATTTGTCATTTTTGCCATGATTATTGTATGCATGATATGCCCCTGAGCTCTTCATGAGTTTTGCTATATGTTTTGCCATCTATCCAGTGGTGCAACCCATGTATTTTTGTGATGTGTGTGGTGACTAACACAAGCTTGCAAAGTGGAGCATTCGTTAATGCTGATTTTAGGGACTTAGCATTTCCACTAAGTCCTTGAGCTGTTTATCTCAATATGCCATATGTTCATGTTGATTCCTAGTGATTCGTGCCTCTTTTGAGGATGATCAGTAAGGATGTTTTCTGGGAAATTACTTAATCACAGAGGCAGAGGAAATGTGCAAAGTCATTCGAGATAACCTCAAAGTAGCCCAATCCCGCCAGAAGAGCTACTATGATAGTAAGCACCGTGATTTAGCTTTCGAGATCGGAGATCATTTTTACCTCCGCATCTCTCCAATGAAAGGTACCGTCGCTTCGGTATCAAAGGGAAGTTTGCCCCCAGATACGTGGGACCTTTCAAGATCGTCAGCAAGAGAGGCGATCTCGCCTATCAACTCGAGCTTCCTTCAAACTTTGCAAATGTTCATGACGTGTTCCATGTCTCTCAGCTCCGAAAGTGCTTCAAGACTTATGACCTGTAACACCCCGGATATGATTTACCCAATATGTACTCCAACTCTTGCCGTATCCGGCCTTAAGTTATTTTATTTTCTCGGGTTCGGGTTTTTGTCTCCGTGTGTTGTTGTCGTTGTCATGCATCTCATATCATGTCATCATGTGCATTGCATTTGCATACGTGTTCATATCATGCGTTCGAGCATTTTCCCCGTTGTCTGTTTTGCATTCCGGCGCTTCGTTCTCCTCCGGTGGTCATTTATACCTTTCTTTCGTGTGTGGGGATTAAACATTTCCGGATTGGACCGAGACTTGCCAAGCGGCCTTGGTTTACTACCGGTAGACCGCCTGTCAAGTTTCGTACAATTTGGACTTCGTTTGATACTCCAACGGTTAACCGAGGGACCGAAAAGGCCTCGTGTGTGTTGCAGCCCAACACCCCTCCATTTTGGCCCAAACCCCACCAAAACCCTCTCCATCATCTAGAGCGTTCGATCACGATCGCGTGGCCAAAAACCGCACCTCATTTGGACTCTCCTAGCCCCTCCTATGCCTATTTAAAGACCCCCTCCGATTTCTTCTTCTTCTTCCCTCCCGTAACCCTAGATCCGCCACCTCGCGCGCGCCGGACACAAGTCCCACCGACGGACATGTCCGTCCGCTGTGTCCGCCGCCATGTTGCAGCCGCCGATTCACCGCCGCCTCCGCGCCCACTTCGCCGCG
>NC_041392.1:557932592-557943736 GCF_002162155.2 Triticum dicoccoides | reverse complement strand
GCCGCACGGGCCGCCGGGCCATCGCCGCACCCCGACGCCACGTGACGCCCTCCGACCGGCCGCTGCCTCCCCGACCTCGTCTCCGGCCAGATCCGGCCGCGGGAGAGCCGGATCCGGCGACCCCGTCCACGTCGGCTGCCGTTTTCGTCTTCTCCGGCGAGATCCGCCACCGCTTCGTTTTGCGTGCCCGGGTCAACCCTAGATCCGCGGGTGGCGATTTTCTTCTACGTCCTCAAATTCCAGATCCATATGCCCATGTTCATCGTGCTCTAACTTTGCATCCGTAACTCCGTTTCGGACATATAGCATATCAAAATGTTCGTCTCAGAGAGTACATCATTTCATCTGATTGCATCATTTTCATTTGAGTTCATCTTGATGCCCGAAATGCTGTTAGAAGTAGGCTATTTGAGACAATTGTCAGATCTGCTGCTCCATTTAGATATTTGTCATTTTTGCCATGATTATTGTATGCATGATATGCCCCTGAGCTCTTCATGAGTTTTGTTATATGTTTTGCCATCTATCCAGTTGTGCAACCCATGTATTTTTGTGATGTGTGTGGTGACTAACACAAGCTTGCAAAGTGGAGCATTCGTTAATGCTGATTTCAGGGACTTAGCATTTCCACTAAGTCCTTGAGCTGTTTATCTCAATATGCCATATGTTCATGTTGATTCCTAGTGATTCGTGCCTCTTTTGAGGATGATCAGTAAGGATGTTTTCTGGGAAATGACTTAATCACAGAGGCAGAGGAAATGTGCAAATTCATTCGAGATAACCTCAAAGCAGCCCAATCCCGCCAGAAGAGCTACTATGATAGTAAGCACCGTGATTTAGCTTTCGAGATCGGAGATCATTTTTACCTCCGCGTCTCTCCAATGAAAGGTACCGTCGCTTCGGTATCAAAGGGAAGCTTGCCCCCAGATACGTGGGACCTTTCAAGATCGTCAGCAAGAGAGGCGATCTCGCCTATCAACTCGAGCTTCCTTCAAACTTTGCAAATGTTCATGACGTGTTCCATGTCTCTCAGCTCCGAAAGTGCTTCAAGACTCCTGACCTATAACACCCCGGATATGATTTACCCAATATGTACTCCAACTCTTGCCGTTTCCGGCCTTAAGTTATTTTATTTTCTCGGGTTCGGGTTTTTGTCTCTGTGTGTTGTTGTCGTTGTCATGCATCTCATATCATGTCATTATGTGCATTGCATTTGCATACGTGTTCATATCATGCGTTCGAGCATTTTCCCCGTTGTCCGTTTTGCATTCCGGCGCTTCGTTCTCCTCCGGTGGTCATTTCTACCTTTCTTTCGTGTGTGGGGATTAAACATTTCCGGATTGGACCGAGACTTGCAAAGCGGCCTTGGTTTACTACCAGTAGACCGCCTGTCAAGTTTCGTACAATTTGGACTTCGTTTGATACTCCAACGGTTAACCGAGGGACCGAAAAGGCCTCGTGTGTGTTGCAGCCCAACACCCCTCCATTTTGGCCCAAACCCCACCAAAACCCTCTCCATCATCTAGAGCGTTCGATCACGATCGCGTGGCCGAAAACCGCACCTCATTTGGACTCTCCTAGCCCCTCCTATGCCTATTTAAAGACCCCCTCCGATTTCTTCTTCTTCTTCCCTCCCGTAACCCTAGATCCGCCACCTCGCGCGCGCCGGACACAAGTCCCACCGACGGACGTGTCCGTCCGCCGTGTCCGCCGCCATGTGGCAGCCGCCGATTCACCGCCGCCTCCGCGCCCATTTCGCCGCGCCTGCCCGCGCGCCGGCCGCCGGGGCCCAGGCGGGGCCCTCCCGGCCCGCGTCCTCGCCCGCGCCCCGCGCCTTCGCCCCGCCGCCGCCATCTCTCGCTACGGCGGCCGAGCCGGCCAGCCCCGCCGCAGACGCCATCGCCGGCGGGCTCCGGTGCTCCCTCCGGCCGGTGCCGCACGGGGCCGCTGGGCCACCGCCGCACCCCGACGCCGCGTGACGCCCTCCGACCGGCCGCTGCCTCCCCGACCTCGTCTCCGGCCAAATCCGGCCGCGGGAGAGCCGGATCCGGCGACCCCGTCCTTGTCGGCCGCCGTTTTCGTCTTCTCCGGCGAGATCCGCCACCGCTTCGTTTTGCGTGCCCGGGTCAACCCTAGATCCGCGGGTGGCGATTTTCTTCTACGTCCTCAAATTCGAGATCCATATGCCCATGTTCATCGTGCTCTAACTTTGCATCCGTAGCTCCGTTTCGGGCATATAGCATATCAAAATGTTCGTCTCAGAGAGTACATCATTTCATCTCATTGCATCATTTTCATTTGAGTTCATCTTGATGCCCGAAATGCTATTAGAATTAGGCTATTTGAGACAATTGTCAGATCTGCTGCTCCATTTAGATATTTGTCATTTTTGCCATGATTATTGTGTGCATGATATGCCCCTGAGCTCTTCATGAGTTTTGTTATATGTTTTGCCATCTATCCAGAGGTGCAACCCATGTATTTTTGTGATGTGTGTGGTGACTAACACAAGCTTGCAAAGTGGAGCATTCGTTAATGCTGATTTCAGGGACTTAGCATTTCCACTAAGTCCTTGAGCTGTTTATCTCAATATGCCATATGTTCATGTTGATTCCTAGTGATCCATGCCTCTTTTGAGGATGATCAGTAAGGATGTTTTGTTAATCTTGTAGTGCTCTATCCATCCATGTCTTTGTTTGCAATTATGGAGCACCCTAGCTTGAGTCAATCGAGCTCTACTTTTGTCATTTCGTGAATCTGGGCAGATTCTCTACTTGTTAGCAATTTTGTCGAGGATGTTGTAGCTGATCCGTGCATGCTATGCTATTGTTCTTGCCATGACTAGCTTGTATTTTGTGTATTCTTGATGGGTGTATGCTTAGACTGTCATGACTTGCTCTGTAGTGAGTGCATCGAGCTCGTAAACATGCCTACTTGATATCTGTTTCAGCATGCTCCAGTTTTCACAAAGTCTGAGAACTGATTATGTTTTTGCCATCTTCACATGCTTGCAAATGTATTTTCTGATCCCTTTTGTCTCATGGTCACTAAGGGACTTTTGTTAAGTGATTTGAGTAGCTCCATGCCATGCTTTACTTTGCCATGTTCAGGTCCTGTAGCATATAGTTTTCATGCTCCAAAGAGTGCTACCTGATCTGGAATTCCAGACAAGTGTTAATTTCACTAAGTCTGAAATCTGTTTACCGAATGCATTTTTGCCATGCTTGTTTGAACCTGTTAATGGATGAATTGGCCGTAGCTCAGTGCTAGTCTTTTGTTAAGCATCGTGAATGGATCCCTGCCATGTATTTTTTTTGCCATGTTTGGGTGGTGTAGCATGTTCATCTTGTTGCATCTAGTTGGCTACTTGCTGTAAATCGCAGAACGTGGTCATATTTGAATTGCTTGCCATTTCCAAACCGTAACTCCGATTCCGGAGTTCTTTATATCATTTTCAAGCGATTTCATCTCATCTTTCCAGTGGCACACTAGGATTTTCAAGCTGAGGCCTGGTTCATGCATTCCTTGTCAAATCTTGCATAGGCATCCCATATCGCATCCCGCACAGCGTACCATGTTTGCATCTTGTTGTTTGAGTTTGCACGTGGTTGATTGTGTTCGGTTTGCTTGTTTGTCTTGTTTGGGTAGAGCCGGGAGACGAGTTCGCTAATGAGGAGCCCGTTGAGTTTGCTTTCGAGGATCCAGTCAACTCTGACAACTTTGCAGGCAAGATGATCATACCCTCGAAATCACTACTATCTTTGCTTTGCTAGATGCTCGCTCTTTTGCTATGCCTATGCTACGATGCCTACCACTTTCTTATCATGCCTCCCAAATTGCCACGTCAAACCTCTAACCCACCATGTCCTAGCAAACCGTTGTTTGGCTATGTTACCGCTTTGCTCAGCCCCTCTTATAGCGTTGCTAGTTGCAGGTGAAGATTGGAGACCGTTCCTTGTTGGAACATATTTTACTTGTTGGGATATCATTAGTTTATCTTGTTATCTTAATGCATCTATATACTTGGTAAAGGGTGGAAGGCTCGGCCTCTCGCCTAGTGTTTTGTTCCACTCTTGCCGCCCTAGTTTCCGTCATATCGGTGTTATGTTCCCGGATTTTTGCGTTCCTTATGCGGTGGGTGATAATGGGAACCCCTTGATAGTTCGCCTTGATTAAAGCTTTTCCAGCAATGCCCAACCTTGGTTTTACCATTTGCCACCTAGCCTCTTTTTCCCTTGGGTTTCCGGAGCCCGAGGGTCATCTTATTTTAAACCCCCCTGGCCAGTGCTCCTCTAAGTGTTGCTCCACCTGTCAGCTGCCGGTGGCCACCAGGGGCAACCCCGGGCTGGCCTACCCGTACCTAAGACAATCTGAGTGTGCCCTGAGAAAGAGATATGTGCAGCTCCTATCGGGATTTGTCGGCACATTCGGGCGGTGTTGCTGGATTTGTTTTAACTTGTCGAAGTGTCTTGTAGTACCGGGATACCGAGTCTGATCGGAATGTCTCGGGAGGAGGTCTATTCCTTCGTTGACCGTGAGAGCTTGTCATGGGCTAAGTTGGGACTCCCCTGCAGGGATTTGAACTTTCGAAAGCCGTGCCCGCGATTATGGGCAGATAGGAATTTGTTAATGTCCGGTTGTAGATAACGTGAACCTTAATTTAATTAAAATGAACCAACGATGTGAGTTACCGTGATGGTCTCTTCTCGGCGGAGCCCGGGAAGTGAACACGGTGTTGGAGTAATGCTTGCCGCAGGATGTCCTCTAGTCACTCGTCCAAGCTTTGCCTCCTCTTCTCACTCTCTTTTGCGAACAGGATAGCCACCATATATGCTAGTCGCTTGCTGTAGCTCCACATATTTACCTTGCCTTACCCATAAGCTTAAATAGTCTTGATCGCGAGGGTGCGAGATTGCTGAGTCCCTGTGGCTCACAGATTACTTCCAAACCAGATGCAGGGCCTGATGATTCCGTTCCAGATGACGCGCTTGAGCTCAAGTGGGAGTTCGACGAGGAATCACGCCGATACTATGTGTCTTTCCCTGATGATCAGTAGTGGTGCCCAGTTGGGGTGATCGGGACCGTGTCGCATGTTGGGTTTATCTTTTATTATGGCGCCATAGTCGGGCCATGAGTGTTTGAATGTTGTAATGCTATTTATGTACTTTGATTGACATGGCGAGTGTAAGCCAACTATGTATCTCCCCTTTTATTATCTATATTACATGGGATGTTGTGAAGATTGCCTAACTTGCGACATTGCTTTCAATGCGGTTATGCCTCTAAGTCGTGCCTCGACACATGGGAGATATAGCCGCATCGAGGGTGTTACAAGTTGGTAATCAGAGCCTTCCCCGACCTTAGGAGCCCCCATTGCTTGATCGTTATTAGCGGTCGAGTTGTGTCTAGAAAAATGTTTTGAGTCATTTAGGAATTATATATCGGAGAGCTTTAGGAATTGTTTTTACTCCCCAGTCTCCTCATCGCTCTGGTAAGGCATCCTGACGTAGAGTTTTGACTATTCTCTTCTCAAATTTCACAAAAAAAAATTTAGGATCACGCGGGTATCTTGGAATCGTTCCGATGGTTTTGTGACGAGAACATTGTTCTTGGTGCCTCCTGTCTTTAGGGGTTGTGGCAGTGTCCCGGGGAGTTGAGCTCCGAGGTGTTGTCGTCACAATTTTATCGTTGCAGTTTTGGAATACCTGAGTTTAGTACACCGACATCGAAAATCTCTTTTATGCAGTTCGTTGGTGAGATAACCTCGACGCCACCCAGTACTGGGGCGGGAGTTCGGGAGTATCGCCATAACTTGTATAATGGATGCTTTTTCGAAGGTTGAGGTAGATGGTTTCCGAAGTTTTCTCGGTTATGTGTTGAAGGATGGATACAGCTGGATGTAGGATTTGCTAGATTTGGGTGAGATATTATGCTTCCCATGTATCCCCAACACCTGATTGCATAACCGGAAAGGTTCGGGAGTTTCATAGGTGGGAATTCTTGTAGCTCTAGTTCTTCTTCCACGGATATTTGGTTTGAGATTGGGATTTCTTACCGAGTATTCGTTCTTGATCCGTACCTTGTTGATTTATTTCTCTACCTAAATTCTAAGTGGCTTCTCAATTTATGGATATGTGACCATTTCAAGTGGAATGCATTCCTTCATTTTGTTCGGATGTGAAGACTATATGTTGCAATTTCAACCCGTTTGATTCAGCTTCATTTTGTCTGTCAATGTGCTAACAGTTGTCACCCTCTTCAGGATGGCTCCCGCTAAGAGCACCAATCAGAATCAGAATCAGGATCCGCCACCACCTCCACCTCCTCCGGAGGCATGGCAAGCTGTGATGGCCGCAACCAATGCAAACTCACAGTTGATCATGCAAATTCTTCAAGAGCACAATCAAGCGAACCAAGGCAACCAAGGCAACAATCAGAATCACTTTGCTACACTCAACCAGTTCCTTGCTAACGGGCCAAAGACTTTCAACATATGTGTTGAGGCAACTGATGCTGACGATTGGCTCGTGGATCTGTGCAAGCATTTCGAGTGCAGTAACGTCAGGCCTGAGGACTTCGTCAAGTTCGCTTCCTTCCAACTCAAAGATCAAGCTGCAGAATGGTTCCAGCAGTACAAGGATTCCAGAGGAGGCCGTGCGATTACCTGGGATGAATTCCGTCAAGACTTCAAAGCTCATCATATTCCTCAGAGCGTGGTTGAAAGCAAGCGTGAGGAATTCCGCAACCTGAAGCAAGGCTCTTTGTCTGTCTATGACTACAACAAGTTGTTCTAGAAGCTCGCCCGCTTTGCTAAGCAGGACGTCCCTGATGAGAAGAGCATGATATACCAGTTCAGGGGTGGTCTCAGAGAGGAAATCCAGCTAGCTCTTGTTCTCTTTGAGCCCTTGAGATACGATGAGTTCTACAACATGGCATTGAAGCAAGAGGCCGCTCAACTGAGGTGTGATGCTTCCAAGAAGTGAGTCAGAGACACTACTCCTTCTTCCTCTACTCAAATGGCCAAGCAGCAGAAGTATTGGCTTCGTCCTCCTCCGTTTCGTCAGCCGTATCAGCAGAAGAGCAAAGGTGGCAGTGGATCTTCCCACCCACCCAACCCTGGCTTTCAGAACAAGACTTCGTCTCAAGCTCCAAGATCGAGTGCTCCGTATCACCGTCCGCTTTTAGAGGTCACGTGCAACAAGTGCCAACAGAAGGGTCACTATGCCAACAAATGTTTGAACCAGAGGCGTCTCCCTCCTCCTCCTCCTATGAGATCGGCAAGTACAGCTATGGTCAAGCATAATCCCAAGCACGCCAAGGTTAACTTGATGAACACAGCTCAGGCAGAGGACTCGTCAGATGTCATCATGGGTAACCTTCCTGTTAATGATGTTCCTGCAAAAGTTCTTTTTGACACTGGTGCATCGCATTGTTTCATCTCGAGACCGTTTACATCTAAGCATGGTTTGGCTTTGCAAATTTTGCCTAGTCCATTAGCAGTTGTCTCTCCCGGTAGGCGCATGCATGCTAACTCCATTGCTCCGGATGTTACTATCACTTTGGGTGACTACAAATTTCTATCTTCTCCAACGGTTCTTGGTGATTCGGATATTGATCTTATTCTCGGAATGGATTGGCTTTCTAAGCACAAGGCGCATCTTGATTGTGCAGCCAGGTAGATTCAATTGACTCATTCGTCTGAGGATGTAATTGTCTTTGCCGCTCGTGATTATACCATCCGTCTATTTTCTCTCAATGAGAAGGGTGAACTGGATGCTATCTCGCAGATTCCAGTTGTTTGCGAATATCAACACGTCTTTCCAGAAGAGCTTCCAGGAATGCCTCTGCACCGGCCAGTTGAATTCGTCATCGATCTTGAGCCTGGCACGGAACCAGTGTGCAAGCGTCCTTACAAGCTCGGACCTGAAGAGTTGAAGGAGCTGAAGAAGCAACTCGATGTTCAAGAGAGAATGGGTCTCATCCGGCCTAGTTCTTCTCCGTGGGGTTGTGGTGTTCTTTTTGTGAAGAAGAAGGATGGAATGGACCAACTTTGTGTTGATTACCGTCCATGGAACAAGAAGACCATCAAGAACAAATACCCACTTCCCAACATCAACGAGCTGTTCGAACAACTCAAAGGTGCCCAAGCATTCTCCAAGCTTGATCTCCGTATGAGTTATCATCAGATCCGAATCCGTGAGCAAGATATTCCCAAGACGGCTTTCAGGACAATCTTTGGTTCATATGAATACACTGTCATGTCTTTTGGCCTCGTCAACGCTCCTCCGACGTTCTCTCGCATGATGAACTTCATCTTCAACGCCTACACCAATGACTTCGTTTTGGTCTATCTCGACGACATTCTGGTTTTCTCGAAGAACAAGGAAGATCATGCCAAGCACTTGCGTTTGGTACTCGATAAGCTCAGGGAACTCAAGTTCTACGCCAAGTTCTCTAAGTGCGAATGTTGGCTTCATGAGGTTCTTTATCTTGGTCATATAATCTCTGCCAAGGGCATTGCGGTGAATCCTGAGAAGGTGTCTGCAATTGTGAATTGGGAACCTCCTCAGAACGTGAAGCAACTCCGTAGCTTCCTCGGTCTCTCAAGCTACTATCGAAGATTCGTTGAAAACTTTTCTAAGATCGTGAAGCCTCTCTCAAATCTTCTCCAGAAGCACGTCAAGTACGTTTGGTCTCCGGAGTGTGACATTGCTTTCAACACTTTGAAAGAGAAATTGGTCACTGCTCCAGTTCTGACTCCGCCTGATGAATCCAAGCTGTACGAGGTCTTTTGTGATGCCTCTCTCCAAGGTCTTGGCACAGTGTTGATGCAGGAAAAGAAAGTTGTGGCTTATACCTCTCGCCAGTTGAAGCCCAACGAGAAGAACTACCCCACTCATGACCTTGAGTTGGCGGCAGTTGTGCATGCTCTTTTGACTTGGAGACATCTCTTATTGGGAAGAAAAGTGGACATTCTCACTGATCACAAGAGTCTCAAGTACATCTTCACTCAGCCTAATCTCAACCTTAGGCAAACTCGATGGGTCAAAATTATTCAAGAGTATAATCCGAGTATCGAGTATACTCCAGGCAAGGTCAATGTGATTGCTGACGCATTGAGCAGGAAGGCTTATTGCAACAGTATTATTCTCAAGCCTTATCAACCCGAGCTTTGTGAAGCTTTCCGCAAACTTAATCTGCAAGTTGTTCCTCAAGGTTTCCTCGCCAACCTTCAAGTCTCTCCTACCTTGGAAGACCAGATTCACCAAGCTCAGCTTCTTGATGCTATGGTGAAAAAGGTGAAGATTGGGATTGCCAAGAGTCAACCCAAGTACAAGTGCTACCGCCTTGATGACAAGGACACTCTCTTCTTCGAGGATCGTATTGTTGTGCCCAAAGGTGATCTTCGTAAGGTTATCATGAACGAGGCTCACAATTCTCTCCTCTCCATCCACCCTGGGAGCACGAAGATGTATCAGGACCTCAAGCAGGCTTATTGGTGGACTCGAATGAAGCGCGAGATTGCTCAGTTCGTGAATGAGTGTGATGTCTGCAGAAGGGTGAAGGCAGAACACCAAAGGCCAGCTGGTCTCCTCCAACCTCTTGCCATTCCAGAATGGAAGTTTGACCACATTGAGATGGACTTCGTGACTGGGTTTCCAAAGTCCAAGTGTGGCAATGATGCTATATTCGTTGTCATCGACAAACTCACTAAAGTGGCTCACTTTATGCCTATCAAAGAGTCAATCACTGCAGCTCAATTGGTGGAACTCTATACCTCTCGAATTGTCTCTCTGCACGGTATTCCACAAGTGATCTCTTCAGACCTGGCAGCATCTTTACCTCCAAGTTTTGGGATTCTTTTCAGAAGGCCATGGGCACCAACCTCCGCTTTAGCACAGCTTTCCATCCTCAAACTAGCGGTCAAGTCGAGCATGTCAATCAGATTCTTGAAGATATGCTCACGGCTTGTGTGATCTCCTCTAGCATGAAGTGGGAGGATTGTCTTCCTTATGCTGAATTCTCCTACAACAATAGTTTTCAAGCAAGTTCGGGCAAGGCCCCATTTGAAATTCTGTATGGCAGGAAGTGTCGTACCCCTCTCAACTAGTCTGAAACCGGTGAACATCAACTTCTGGGAAATGACTTAATCACAGAGGCAGAGGAAATGTGCAAAGTCATTCGAGATAACCTCAAAGCAGCCCAATCCTGCCAGAAGAGCTACTATGATAGTAAGCATCGTGATTTGGCTTTCAAGATCGGAGATCATTTTTACCTCCGTGTCTCTCCAATGAAAGGTACCATCGCTTCGGTATCAAAGGGAAGCTTGCCCCCAGATACATGGGACCTTTCAAGATCGTCAGCAAGAGAGGCGATCTCGCCTATCAACTCGAGCTTCCTTCAAACTTTGCAAATGTTCATGACGTGTTCCATGTCTCTCAGCTCCGAAAGTGCTTCAAGACTCCTGACCGCACCGTCAACTTCGAGGACATTGAGCTCCAAGAAGATCTCTCTTACCGTGAGCACCCCGTGGCTATTCTTGAAGAGACTGAACGTAAGACTCGCAACAAGTCAATCAAATTCCTCAAAGTCAAGTGGTCACACCATTCCGATCGTGAAGCTACCTAGGAACGCGAGGATCACCTCCGTTCTGAGTACCCGGCATTCTTTCAGTCCTAGATCTCGGGATGAGATCCTTTCGTAGTGGTGGAGTGTTGTAACACCCCGGATATGATTTACCCAATATGTACTTCAACTCTTGCCGTTTCCGGCGTTAAGTTATTTTATTTTCTCGGGTTCGGGTTTTTTTGTCTCCATGTGTTGTTGTCGTTGTCATGCATCTCATATCATGTCATCATGTGCATTGCATTTGCATATGTGTTCACCTCATGCATTCGAGCATTTTCCCCGTTGTCCGTTTTGCATTCCGGCGCTTCGTTCTCCTCCGGTGGTCATTTCTACCTTTCTTTTGTGTGTGGGGATTAAACATTTCCGGATTGGACCGAGACTTGCCAAGCGGCCTTGGTTTACTACCGGTAGACCGCCTGTCAAGTTTCGTACCATTTGGACTTCGTTTGATACTCCAACGGTTAACCGAGGGACCGAAAAGGCCTCGTGTGTGTTGCAGCCCAACACCCCTCCAA